>NC_048586.1:45509611-45677111 GCF_013265735.2 Oncorhynchus mykiss
CATTTCTAAACGTCTATGGAATGTTCCTATGGAATCCCACTATTAATTCTGATTGAATGTGCTATAAGAATGTACACAATAAAGTTATGCCATCTCATCAACTTCCTTATTATCAGCTTTCCAACACCAGCCAGCTGACATGTGGCGTGCCATCTCGTTTCCTGAGGTTGTGGATTATGTTCCAAACTGAGCACTGACATCACCAAAAACAGTAAGTCTGCACAGTTATCCTATTTCCCATGTTTAAAAACCTTTGTTTTGTGACTAAATCCTCACCCATACTATTGTATATCTTCCCATTAATATTGCTCAGAATGGTCTTCCTGACGGGCCGCCCCCAGGTGGTAAGGGTAGGTAACATCACATCCCGCAACGCTTATCCTCAAAACAGGGGGCCCCTCAGGGGTGCGTGCTCAGTCCCCTACTGTACTCCCTGTTCACTTATGTCTGCATGACCATATGACCAGGCACAACTCCAACACCATCATTACATTTGCCGATGACACAACAGTGGTAGGCCAGATCACCAACAAATATGAGACAGCCTATAGGGAGGAGGTCAGAGACCTGGACGTGTGGTGCCAGTGATCAAGACAAAGAAGATTGTGGACTACAGGAAAAGGAGGAGCGAGCATGCACTCGTCCTCATTGACGTGGCTGTAGTGGAGCAGGTTGACAGCTTCAAGTTCCTTGGTGTCCACATCACAAACAAACTATCATGGTCCATGCACACTAAGACAGTCATGAAGAGAGCACGACAAAGTCTATTCACCCTCAGGAGACTGAAAAGATTTAGCATGGGTCCTCAGATCCTCAAAAAGTTCTACAGCTGCACCATCGAGAGCATCACTGCCTGGTATTTGTAACTGCTCGGCCTCCGACCGCAAGGCACTACAGAGGGTAGTGAGTAAGGTCCAGTACATCACCGGGGCCAAGCTTCCTGCCATCCAGGACCTATATACCAGGCTGTGTTAGAGGAAGGCCCTATAAATTGTCAAAGACTCCAGCCACCCTAGTCACAGACTGTTCCCTCAGCTAACGCACGGCAAGCGGTACTGGACTGCCAAGTCTAGGTCCAAAAGGCTTCTTAATATCTTCTACCCCCAAGCCATAAGACTGCTGAACAACTAATCAAATAGCTACCCAGACTATTTGCATTGTTCCCCTCCTCTTCTACTCTGCTGCTACTCTCTGTTTATTATCTATGTATAGTCACTTTAACTCTACCTACATGTACATATTACCTCACTTACCTCGACTAACTGGTGCCCCGCACATTGACTCTGTACCGGTAGCCCCTGTATATAGCCTCCACATTGACTCTGTACCGGTACACCCTGTATATAGCCTCCACATTAACTCTGTACCGGTATGCCCTGTATATAGCCTCCACATTTACTCTGTACCGGTACACCCTGTATATAGCCTCCACATTGACTCTGTACCGGTACCCCCTGTATATAGCCTCCACATTGACTCTGTACCGGTACCCCCTGTATATAGCCTCCACATTAACTCTATACCGGTACCCCCTGTATATAGCCTCCACATTGACTCTGTACCGGTACACCCTGTATATAGCCTCCACATTGACTCTGTACCGGTACCCCCTGTATATAGCCTCCACATTGACTCTGTACCGGTACCCCCTGTATATAGCCTCCACATTAACTCTATACCGGTACCCCCTGTATATAGCCTCCACATTGACTCTGTACCGGTACCCCCTGTATATAGCCTCCACATTGAATCTGTACCGGTACACCCTGTATATAGCCTCCACATGGAGGTGTGCCTCGATATTGTTATTTTACTGCTCTAATTATTTGTTACTGTTATTTTTTACTTATCTATTTTTCACTTAAAATGTATTTTTTCTTAAAACTGCATTGTTGGTTAACTGCTTGTAAAGTAAGCATTTCACTGTAAGGTCAACACCTTATCGGCACTGTTGACAAATAACATTTGATTTGAATTGGAGAAAATGTACCTTTTCTCTCATCTCTAACTATCAGTAAGAATGAATGACAGGCCAGCTGGGCACAGCAACATCCAATCCTGTCATACATTACATCATGCTTTCATTAATTATTTGTTTGTGTGTGTGTGTGTGTGTGTGTGTGTGTGTGTGTGTGTGTGTGTGTGTGTGTGTGTGTGTGTGTGTGTGTGTGTGTGTGTGTGTGTGTAGAGACGCTGGGGAGGGGAGTGTCTGTCAGTAAATCAGGGATAAATAGAGAGGCAGAGCTCAGAGTTTGTCAGAAGGCTGACCTGACAGGGTCACACACAGGACCAATCAGGAGCAGGACCTCAGCATTTTTACTTTTTATTACAAATGGAGAAACATGAAGATGTTCAATACTGTTTTCAAGACGGAAACTCTTCTTGCAGAAAGGCTTTGCTATCGACATATATCTACATAACACTGTACATCTTCTTCTCATTGATTTCAGCAGTTACAGTATTTTTGAACCTACTGGTGATCATCTCCATCTCTCACTTTAAGCAGCTCCACACTCCAACCAACCTGCTCATCCTCTCTCTGTCTGTGTCAGATCTCCTGGTGGGACTGATTGTGATACCAGTAGCGACTTTAACAATAATGGAACCATGCTGGGGATTTGGGGAATATTTCTGTGTGTTTCAATTCTACATTACTTTTTTATGTACTACTTTATCGCTTGGCAATTTGGTCTTGATATCTATTGACCGCTATGTTGCTGTGTGTGATCCCTTATTGTACCACTCTAAAATAACAATAACAGGAACTATCTGTTGTATATCCGTTTCCTGGTGTTGTTGTATCACATGCGATGCTGTTATTATACAAAACTTTGTAAATGTGCAGTTACCAAGTAGGTGTTTGAAAGAATGTGTTATTGTTGAAGGAATAACATGGGTTAATATAATTTACATTGTATTTATAATGGTTGTCCCATGCTCTATTATTATAACACTTTATTTGAAAATCTTTGTGGTGGCCAGATCACAGGCCAGAAAGGTGTTTTCAAAAGAGACCGCCAGTGAGTCTGGTGTTAAAACTGTACAGGCAAATAAGTCTGAGAGAAAAGCAGCAAAAACTCTAGCTATTGTTGTTTTCACCTATCTCCTTTCTTGGATTCCATCTCTATTTATTTACTTTGTTTTTTCTGTTATAGGTGATCATTTAATATCATATTTCACTAGTTATCTGGCATTTGTTAATTCCTTAATTAATCCAATAATTTATGCTTTTTTTTATCCATGGTTTAAAGTGACAGCTAAACTTATTTTAACTTTAAAGTTATAAGACGTTCATAGTTCCTATAATATGATTTCCTAGTTCGGCAAACATAGGTTTGATATAGTTTTGTTCTACAATTGTTGTAATTATTTCATGTAACAATACACCGACATTACTTATCTCACTGTTGTCATCATAGATACATGTGGTGTTGATACAGAATGATTTGTCTGGATTGGAATGGAATGACTTGGAGAAGTTATAAGGAGGCATAAGCTTGTTTTATTAAAGACATTGTAGTCATTGTGGATTGTGTACTCCAAATACCTAAGTCTGTGGTTGTTCCGTGTTAATGATAAATAGTATGTAAGTATTTTAATAGTACATTCTGAGGACGTCATGAGTTGTTCTATATGTTGTTTAGCATCTCCCTCTAGTGGCTTAATTGTGACACAACGTCTTCATCAAGTGTAGTAAAGTTGAAATGCACAATACTGCATGATATCAGATAACGTCCAGGTCTAAATAACTTCTGTATTGTGTAAGTAGTTGATGGTAAAATGTAAGAATATACAATTATGGGTAACACTTTATAATAACATTCAGTATTAAACCAGGTGTAAGGCATTTCCAGTTTGCTCACCATTTAATATTAAGGCCACATTTGTGAAATGTTACTCAGCTAGGTTTTCACACATTTATAAATAACTACTACAGTATAAATATGAATTATTCAACACAACAGTGCAGGAGACCACAGCAGACACTTCAACCTCAACATACTGGGTATTGTCACAGGCCGGCTAATAGCCTTTTGGCAAAAATGAGGGGACACGAGCAGGTATAGCCCAATCAAAAAGGTTCTTTATTATAAAGAAAAAACTATTAACTTTAAACAAAGAAAAAGGAATGAGGTGTGAAAGTATCATAATGTAGGGTGTATGTAAAGTGCAGGGATGCGTGAATCTGTGTGTGTGTGAATATGACTGAGTGAAAACTAAGTAAAACTACAAAGGAACAAACAAGACAGGATCATACCTGGAGGAGCAGAGAGCGAGAGCGAAAGCGAGAGAGAGAGAGAGAGAGAGAGAGAGAGAGTGATTAGTGAAGCAGTGTAAATACCCTGAGTCCAGGTAACTTGTCACGGTGCTGACTTTTGCCTGTAGTCTGCAGCATAGGCCTCTATCCCGTCCTCTGGCTGGGCAGAGTACTTTAGGATTTTAGTCACTTCGGTGTAACAAGGGCCTAGCCATGCGGTCCTACCAACCCTTCTATTTATTCGTAATGGCCCTTCGCGTGAGTTGGGTTTGTTCCTTCGTTCACGTTGTCACTCCCTTTATTTCCCGGGCTAGTATGGGGCCTTGGATAAATGTACTCTTTCTTAGCATTCTAAGTTTATAGATTCTTCCTATACTCCCTTACCTTGAGTCTTGTTCTCTTATATATCAATACCTAATAACTAATCTTCTGTTAGTTATTATGCTCGTCAGCAAGTAGTCACTCGGAAACTAGTATTGGTATATGTTTTGACTCTCCTAAAAATATATTATTGTCCACACAATGAAATATTCTTTAGTGCAATCACTTTAACCTATAACCAGGGTCACTTTCTGTTCAGTGAGAGAGTCAAAGTTCAATTAATTTTCTCATTGTGCTTCTCTTGCAGTATACTCAGAATTATGTAGGACTCAGTCCAATGTTAAGTCCCTCAGTACTGATGACCATAAGTCTTCCTCCGTTGGGGCGTTGGTTTGGTAGAGCTGTTTATACCACTCCTCCTCAGGTTTCACATAGGTTGGTTCTTGTTTTATTTCCAGTTCTTTCAGAGCATGTTCGTTTGGCTCCCCCTGCTGGTCACTTTCCATTGTGGCAGTTTCTTCCTGCACTCCCCAGTCAATAGTTAGTCCTAGAGCCCATAGATGTGGCTCTGGATCTGGGCCGGTTACTGGGGGAGGGGTCCGATCTCTTTTGGTTTTTGCCACAGACTCCAATTACTAGCGACCCTCCTCTGCCTGCAGGAGGAACCGCCCCTGCACTGCAGAGGAGGAGGAGCCGTGACAGTATGAACAATACCACTACTCTCACTACATCACTGCTGCCAGGTCAGGGGTCACACCAGAGCAGCTCTCTCAGATGCTGTTTACTCTGAATGAATATAAAGAGTGGGTTTCACAATAAATAATTTATAATGGATCAGTAAATTGTTTATTCATAATTTATGTAATTAATCTGATATTTAAGTAAACTGGTAATTCACATAATTATAAACAACTTTTATAGTACATAATGATTCATAAGATCATTCCAAAGATGTGAAATAAATGTATTTTAACCATTTAATACTCAGTAAAGTAGCTTTTCCCCTAATCTAAAGTGAAGACTATTCTTTATAAATGTTTTGAACAGTGACCAGTGTAATTTATCACATAAAGATGGACATGCTATTGGTAGACATTCCAGCAGTACCTGATGCTCCTTAAGGTCTCAAATTGACCTGGAACATATCAATGGTTAAACAATAAGAACACAACACAGAGGACGTTAAAGGAAAGATATTGAACATTTTATTCCAAAAACAGTCACACTGTTGTAGTAGTGTGCTGAAGGAAGTAATATGTTTTGTCTGAAAATGATAACATTCTTGTTTCTTGGCAGTGATGGATTGCAGTCACTCAGTAGAAATAAAATAAAAAAATGTTGTCAAAAACGTGTTTATCCGATGTTATTGCAGATGTAGTGAGAGGTTTATGCACCTAGTTCCGACAGTGAAGCAATATCTAACTAGTAATATCTAACAATTTAACAACAAATACCTAATACACTCAAATCTAAGTAAAGGGAATGGAATTAAGAATATATGGATGAGCAATGTCAGAGTGGTATAGACTAAGAGCAGTTTGTAGACTGCTTACAGGGTAATGGAACCAATATCTAAATATATATCTTAACTGAACATTACATTTCAAGGGTTACTACCTTTAATACACTACCAAACCAAACCAAATCATATTTTATTGGCCACATACAAATATTCAGCTGAGGTTATTGAGGGTGTAGTGAAATCATTTTGTTCCAACAGTGCAGTAGTATCTAACAATTCACAATAATACACACAAATAAAAGTAAAATAATATAATTAAAAAATATAAATATTTTGATAAGCAATGTCTGAGTGGTATTGACAAAATACATATGAGATAAGTAAAGCTAGTGTTCCATTATTAAAGTGACCATGGATTCCATGTCTACAGTGCCTTGCGAAAGTATTCGGCCCCCTTGAACTTTGCGACCTTTTGCCACATTTCAGGCTTCAAACAAAGATATAAAACTGTATTTTTTTGTGAAGAATCAACAACAAGTGGGACACAATCATGAAGTGGAACGACATTTATTGGATATTTCAAACTTTAACAAATCAAAAACTGAAAAATTGGGCGTGCAAAATTATTCAGCCCCTTTACTTTCAGTGCAGCAAACTCTCTCCAGAAGTTCAGTGAGGATCTCTGAATGATCCAATGTTGACCTAAATGACTAATGATGATAAATACAATCCACCTGTGTGTAATCAAGTCTCCGTATAAATGCAGCTGCACTGTGATAGTCTCAGAGGTCCGTTAAAAGCACAGAGAGCATCATGAAGAACAAGGAACACACCAGGCAGGTCCGAGATACTGTTGTGAAGAAGTTTAAAGCCAGATTTGGATACAAAAAGATTTCCCAAGCTTTAAACATCCCAAGGAGCACTGTGCAAGCGATAATATTGAAATGGAAGGAGTATCCGACCACTGCAATTCTACCAAGACCTGGCCGTCCCTCTAAACTTTCAGCTCATACAAGGAGAAGACTGATCAGAGATGCAGCCAAGAGGCCCATGATCACTCTGGATGAACTGCAGAGATCTACAGCTCAGGTGGGAGACTCTGTCCATAGGACAACAATCAGTCGTATATTGCACAAATCTGGCCTTTATGGAAGAGTGGCAAGAAGAAAGTCATTTCTTAAAGATATCCATAAAAAGTGTTGTTTAAAGTTTGCCACAAGCCACCTGGGAGACACACCAAACATGTGGAAGAAGGTGCTCTGGTCAGATGAAACCAAAATGGAACTTTTTGGCAACAATGCAAAACGTTATGTTTGGCGTAAAAGCAACACAGCTCATCACCCTGAACCACCATCCCCACTGTCAAACATGGTGGTGGCAGCATCATGGTTTGGGCCTGCTTTTCTTCAGCAGGGACAGGGAAGATGATTAAAATTGATGGGAAGATGGATGGAGCCAAATACAGGACCATTCTGGAAGAAAACCTGATGGAGTCTGCAAAAGACCTGAGACTGGGACGGAGATTTGTCTTCCAACAAGAAAATGATCCAAAACATAAAGCAAAATCTACAATGGAATGGTTCAAAAATAAACATATCCAGGTGTTAGAATGGCCAAGTCAAAGTCCAGACCTGAATCCAATCGAGAATCTGTGGAAAGAACTGAAAACTGCTGTTCACAAATGCTCTCCATCCAACCTCACTGAGCTCGAGCTGTTTTGCAAGGAGGAACGGGAAAAAATTTCAGTCTCTCGATGTGCAAAACTGATAGACATACCCCAAGCGACTTACTGCTGTAATCGCAGCAAAAGGTGGCGCTACAAAGTATTAACTTATGGGGGCTGAATAATTTTGCACGCCCAATTTTTCAGTTTTTGATTTGTTAAAAAAGTTTGAAATATCCAATAAATGTCCTTCCACTTCATGATTGTGTCCCACTTGTTGATTCTTCACAAAGAAATACAGTTTTATATCTTTATGTTTGAAGCCTGAAATGTGGCAAAAGTTCGCAAAGTTCAAGGGGGCCGAATACTTTCGCAAGGCACTGTATGTACATAGGGCAGCATACTCTAAGGTGTAGGGTTGAATAACTGGGTGATAGTCTGCTTGTGCTGGCTATTTAACAGTTTGAGGGCCTTGAGTGCCAGCTTTGATGCACCTGTACTGACCTCGCCTTCTGGATGACAGCGGGGTGAACAGGGTGTGGCTCAGGTGGTTGATGTCCTTGATGATCATTGGGCAGACCACACCACTCTCTGGAGAGTCATAAGAATTCAACAAGGTACTGAGTAAAGGATCTGAAGCACATTTGCCAGTGATTCCAGGGTATGACGCTACAAGCTTGGCACACCTATATTTGGGGAGTTTGGCCCATTCTTCTCTGCAGATCCTCTCAAGCGCTGTCAGGTTGGCTGGGGAGCGTCGCTGCAGCTATTTTTAGGTCTCTCCAGAAATCTTCAATCGGGTTTAAATCCGGGCCACAAAAACATTGAGACTTGTCCCGAAGCCAATCCTGCGTTGTCTTAGCTGTGTGTTAGGGTCGTTGTTCTGTTGGAAGGTGAACTTTCGACCCAGTCTGAGAACCTGCTCCAGAGCTATCAGGACTAATTAAAGGGTAATAAGGCTGGTGGAACTCTACATAGAGGGTTCTAGGATGAACACTCCAAAGATTCTAAGCTGAGACATGGAATTGTTTTAAGATGGTCATACTATGGATCATTTAGCTATTTTTTTTTATCCATTTTAAAATAAAGCTGTAATGTAACAAAATGTGGAAAAGGTAAAGGGGTCTGAATACTTTCCCAACACACTGTGTACATGGTAAAAACAGATACTTCCTTTTGATTTATTTTTGGACTCTATTTGTTGGCACTAAATTATTTCCATACTTCCCTTCATTTTTAAAAACTGGTACGGGGTTACCTTGAGGCGAGTCTCGTGAGTCTTGAGGGCATCATACAAAACAACCAACATGTAGGAGTTTGTGAGAGTCGACGGCGTGGTCATATTAGTTTGTTGTCCAAACCGTTCGGATGCTACAGACAGAAGTTTTCCCATCGGAGGTACCAACTTCAGACAAGGCCCGTGAAACTTGTGGGCCTAGAGACGCTACAGACATTGTCTTGTCGTGAAAAATACCGATTTTAGGAATATCGCTGTAGCTCTGCCACCTTCCACCGCAGATGCAACATCGGTGGATTGAAATGCAGCCTGTGCCAAAAACCATACATCTCCGGCTTAAAGATGGATTTTGATGGGGAGGCCTGCTTCGTCAGAGGGCTTTCAACATGTTGCAATAGTCAACACATTAACATCAACACGCCACAGGATATACTCATTGGACTTTAGGCTCTGAGCTGAACTCCCAGCAGAGCCCACCTCATAGCCTATGGGATATTCATTGAAGAGGTGGATGGTAAATGTGATCTGCATAACATACCTCTGTAACGCCTTGTCTGTATGCCTGCAAAACAGACACAAAAGTGAGCAGTTCAGTCATCTGCATCCAGTACAGATCGTCTTCACCATAGTCTTACCTCTTCGTTGGTTGATATTGTGTCCCATTTTCTGTTTTAGAAAGATTTGCACAAATATGAAAACGCTAGATGGTATCATCATAAAACAGACAAGGGACAAACTTAAATTGAGGACATCTTTACTTGATTCATAAAGTGTATTCCTTTTAAAATGGTAAGACATGTATTTAAAAAAACAAAAAAAAATGAAATTCTATACCATTGCCTCATATGAAAATGTTAAGCTCAAATCCAAAAAGCTAGTTTGAGTCAAGATACATTTTATTTCATTGTACTTTTACCACTTGTTCCCAATTGGTAGTTATAGTATTGTTCCATCGCTGCAACTCCCCTACGGACTCGGGAGAAGGTAATCATGCAGCAACAAGACATTAATTACGTGGATAACAAGAAAATAAATTGTTTGGGGGTTGATACATTTTTTCATTAGCAAATCAAGTCTTTGGAAATTACAAACTTTAGAAGCCTTTGTAAACCGTGAATGCACAAGATTGCATTTCCCGCTCAGCAACAAAAGCGTGATCAAATTAAGATCCTACATCAGTATATGACAGAAGTAGGTCTCCTCTATAAAGTAAATTTTTATCTGAACTTTGTTTGGTGAAAATGTGCCTCTGCCAAACTGAAAAGAGATCATCTGTCAGAATAATACCAAAGCCTTTTCATTACAGGAGAATCAATGGATAAGCGTTTTATTACGGGTAAAAATGTTAAAAACAACAATTCAAACTTCTCTACAATCCACACCACCAACCAGCAATCACACCGAATGCATTTTATCTGCAGCCACACTCATCCACCACCATGTCCTGGTAATGACGTAGGACTACGTTGTCGTTGTTGTCGTAGTAGAGCATGGATACAGGTGACAGGCGGATGGGTACGCAGCAGGGCTGGGGTGTGCTGTGGGGGTCCAGGGAGTGCACCAGAGTCTGCAGGATGGCATGGTTAGTGCCGTTCAGGCTCTCGCTCAGTGGGAACGGGCACTCTCCGTGGCAGTAGTTGGCAAGGTAGCCCTGCGGAGCGATGATCCAGTCCTGCCAGCCCACATCCTTGAATTCAATGTAGAGGCGGCGCGGCTTACACACGTTGCTGGGTGTAACCGGCAGATAGACGGCGCTCCTCTTCTGCTGAGAGCGGCACTGGAGTGGATTCAGGGATACAACCACCAGGGAGGCATGGAACTGTGGGAGGGTTACGGTCGGCCCTAACGGGACGGAGTTCACCAGGTTCTGGGACATGAAGATGTCCGTCGCCAAGGTGTGGACAGGGTGTAACTGCAGCTCCAGCACCAGGCCGTAGTTATGACCCGGTTTACGCCAGTTCTGTGCCAGTGCTGTGAGGTCCAAGGTGAGGGATCCGGCCTCTGGTTCCAGCTGCACCGACTGTGACAGCACCAGCCTGCGGTGGGCCTCGTGGCTCGCTCCCCTCAGGGTCGCACGCAACACCTTGTACAGGGACACGCTGAGCGCCTGTGGGCCCAGGAGGAACCTTGGTGTGCGGAACATGTCCCACTGGAACTTGATTTCCAGCTGCGCCAGAGAGAGCTGCTCCACGGGCTGCAGCACAGACATGTTGAAGAACATGTATTTCTCCACACAGCCGTGGCAGCTGCCGCTCCAGCCTGACACCAGCCTACCTGCAGAGGACAGACAAAAAAACAAAAAAAAAGGACATTAGGTCTACACTCTAGAAGTAGGACCTAGGTTTCAATTGACAACTTTATTAGCACTGTTAAGGCTATAGCCAATAAACAAAGCAAATTCTCATACTTTGTCCCCCTCGTTTATTTTACCGAGGTAGACAGTTTCAAGTTGGATATTTGACAGATATTCACACTTTCAAGCCTCAATAGCTTTCATACCACTTGAGCCACAGACTCCAAATAAGTGCCATGATGTTGGAAACATTGCAACAGGTCTTATTTTCACGATTTGGACATTACACTTTCCAAAGCTAATAAACATGTGGAAATGCGAGCAGCATTTTGTATTCCTAGTTGAATTAGTTAGGGAGCGTCGACAAAGTACAAACTTCTTTTACATTCAAATTTAAATTGCTCCTTAGTCATGTGACCTACTGACCACAAAGGTTCAGAATGTCCACTGGCTATACCTTCATATCGCACACTCGGTCTACTTTCATCTCATGCTTAAAATCTGTAGGCGTCGCAGACCATTTTACATGCGTGTTAAAAAAATTAAAATAAAATGTTTGAAGTTAACAAATGTTGCAGCCTCGCAATAACGATCTTTCACATGGACACTGAAAAGATCCGCAAATGGCTGTATGTGGTTTGGATCAAGGACAGGAGAGGTGTTCAAGCGGAGGTACTTAAAGGAAGGCGCACAGGTAGGCCTCATGAAAAACAATGTTTCATATGCTCTTTTTAAATCACAGTAATTTGTCAGTCCAAGTGAGCTTGATAACGTGAAAGAATCCTTTTCATAGCATCACTTTCATAATACTGTACATGAAGACAAATCCTTCTATGTTGAGTATTAGAACCCAGTTTACAGAACCTGATATTTGAGTGCATTCACCACAAGCTACCTGCAGACAACTTACAAAATGCAATAGTGCATTTGAGGGTTTTTTTTTCTGATAGTAGTTATGATGCATTGCCTACTATTTCTAACTGGAAAATGATGTGAGTAAAATCCTTTTTCCAAAATTGATTTAGGTACATTTTTGTGAAGAGGTATGAGTGTTGTGATATGGGTCATTGAATAGTAAAATAATTTAATGAATCAATACATTTCTATATTGCTTCCTCGGTATCTGCATGAACCATCAGGCCAAGTGTTTTTGGTTGTTCCTGTACCGGTACCCCCTGTATATAGCATCCACATTGACTCTGTACCGTAATACCCTGTATATAGCCTCCACATTGACTCTGTACCGTAACACCCTGTATATAGCCTCCACATTGACTCTGTACCGTAATACCCTGTATATAGCCTCCACATTGACTCTGTACTGGTACCCCCTGTATATAGCCTCCACATTGACTCTGTACCGTAATACCCTGTATATAGCCTCCACATTAACTCTGTACCGGTACCCCGTGTCTATAGCCTCCACATTGACTCTGTACCAGTAAACCCTGTATATAGCCTCCACATTGACTCTGTACCGGTACACCCTGTATATAGCCTCCACATTGACTCTGTACCGGTACACCCTGTATATAGCCTCCGCATTGACTCTGTACTGATACCCCCTGTATATAGTCTACACATTGACTCTGTACCAGTAAACCCTGTATATAGCCTCCACATTGACTCTGTACTGATACCCCCTGTATATAGTCTCCACATTGACTCTGTACCGTAACACCCTGTATATAGCCTCCACATTGACTCTGTACCAGTAAACCCTGTATATAGCCTCCACATTGACTCTGTACCGGTACCCCCTGTATATAGCCTACACATTGACTCTGTACCCCCTGTATATAGCCTCCACATTGACTCTGTACCTGTACACCCTGTATACAGCCTCCACATTGACTCTGTACCGGTACCCCCTGTATATAGTCTCCACATTGACTCTGTACCAGTAAACCCTGTATATAGCCTCCACATTGACTCTGTACCAGTAAACCCTGTATATAGTCTCCATATTGACTCTGTACCGGTACCCCCTGTATATAGCCTCCACATTGACTCTGTACCAGTAAACCCTGTATATAGCCTCCACATTGACTCTGTACCAGTAAACCCTGTATATAGCCTCCACATTAACTTTGTACCGGTACCCCCTGTCTATAGCCTCCACATTGACTCTGTACCGGTACCCACTGTCTATAGCCTCCACATTGACTCTGTACCAGTAAACCCTGTATATAGCCTCCACATTGACTCTGTACCAGTAAACCCTGTATATAGCCTCCACATTGACTCTGCACCTGTAAACCCTGTATATAGCCTCCACATTGACTATGTACCGGTACCCCCTGTATATAGCCTCCACATTAACTCTGTACCAGTACCCCCTGTCTATAGCCTCCACATTGACTCTGTACCAGTAAACCCTGTATATAGCCTCCACATTGACTCTGTACCGGTACCCCCTGTATATAGCCTCCACATTAACTCTGTACCAGTACCCCCTGTCTATAGCCTCCACATTGACTCTGTACCAGTAAACCCTGTATATAGCCTCCACATTGACTCTGTACCGGTACACCCTGTATATAGCCTCCACATTGACTCTGTACCTGTACCCCCTGTATATAGTCTCCACATTGACTCTGTACCGGTACCCCCTGTCTATAGCCTCCACATTGACTTTGTACCAGTAAACCCTGTATATAGCCTCCACATTGACTCTGTACCAGTAAACCCTGTATATAGCCTCCACATTGACTATGCACCTGTAAACCCTGTATATAGCCTCCACATTGACTATGTACCGGTACCCCCTGTATATAGCCTCCACATTAACTCTGTACCAGTACCCCCTGTCTATAGCCTCCACATTGACTCTGTACCAGTAAACCCTGTATATAGCCTCCACATTGACTCTGTACCAGTAAACCCTGTATATAGCCTCCACATTGACTCTGCACCTGTAAACCCTGTATATAGCCTCCACATTGACTATGTACCGGTACCCCCTGTATATAGCCTCCACATTAACTCTGTACCAGTACCCCCTGTCTATAGCCTCCACATTGACTCTGTACCAGTAAACCCTGTATATAGCCTCCACATTGACTCTGTACCAGTAAACCCTGTATATAGCCTCCACATTGACTCTGTACCGGTACCCCCTGTATATAGCCTACACATTGACTCTGTACCCCCTGTATATAGCCTCCACATTGACTCTGTACCTGTACACCCTGTATACAGCCTCCACATTGACTCTGTACCGGTACCCCCTGTATATAGTCTCCACATTGACTCTGTACCAGTAAACCCTGTATATAGCCTCCACATTGACTCTGTACCAGTAAACCCTGTATATAGTCTCCATATTGACTCTGTACCGGTACCCCCTGTATATAGCCTCCACATTGACTCTGTACCAGTAAACCCTGTATATAGCCTCCACATTGACTCTGTACCAGTAAACCCTGTATATAGCCTCCACATTAACTTTGTACCGGTACCCCCTGTCTATAGCCTCCACATTGACTCTGTACCGGTACCCACTGTCTATAGCCTCCACATTGACTCTGTACCAGTAAACCCTGTATATAGCCTCCACATTGACTCTGTACCAGTAAACCCTGTATATAGCCTCCACATTGACTCTGCACCTGTAAACCCTGTATATAGCCTCCACATTGACTATGTACCGGTACCCCCTGTATATAGCCTCCACATTAACTCTGTACCAGTACCCCCTGTCTATAGCCTCCACATTGACTCTGTACCAGTAAACCCTGTATATAGCCTCCACATTGACTCTGTACCGGTACCCCCTGTATATAGCCTCCACATTAACTCTGTACCAGTACCCCCTGTCTATAGCCTCCACATTGACTCTGTACCAGTAAACCCTGTATATAGCCTCCACATTGACTCTGTACCGGTACACCCTGTATATAGCCTCCACATTGACTCTGTACCTGTACCCCCTGTATATAGTCTCCACATTGACTCTGTACCGGTACCCCCTGTCTATAGCCTCCACATTGACTTTGTACCAGTAAACCCTGTATATAGCCTCCACATTGACTCTGTACCAGTAAACCCTGTATATAGCCTCCACATTGACTATGCACCTGTAAACCCTGTATATAGCCTCCACATTGACTATGTACCGGTACCCCCTGTATATAGCCTCCACATTAACTCTGTACCAGTACCCCCTGTCTATAGCCTCCACATTGACTCTGTACCAGTAAACCCTGTATATAGCCTCCACATTGACTCTGTACCAGTAAACCCTGTATATAGCCTCCACATTGACTCTGCACCTGTAAACCCTGTATATAGCCTCCACATTGACTATGTACCGGTACCCCCTGTATATAGCCTCCACATTAACTCTGTACCAGTACCCCCTGTCTATAGCCTCCACATTGACTCTGTACCAGTAAACCCTGTATATAGCCTCCACATTGACTCTGTACCGGTACCCCCTGTATATAGCCTCCACATTAACTCTGTACCAGTACCCCCTGTCTATAGCCTCCACATTGACTCTGTACCAGTAAACCCTGTATATAGCCTCCACATTGACTCTGTACCGGTACACCCTGTATATAGCCTCCACATTGACTCTGTACCTGTACCCCCTGTATATAGTCTCCACATTGACTCTGTACCGGTACCCCCTGTCTATAGCCTCCACATTGACTTTGTACCAGTAAACCCTGTATATAGCCTCCACATTGACTCTGTACCAGTAAACCCTGTATATAGCCTCCACATTGACTCTGCACCTGTAAACCCTGTATATAGCCTCCACATTGACTATGTACCGGTACCCCCTGTATATAGCCTCCACATTAACTCTGTACCAGTACCCCCTGTCTATAGCCTCCACATTGACTCTGTACCAGTAAACCCTGTATATAGCCTCCACATTGACTCTCTACCGGTACCCCCTGTATATAGCCTCCACATTAACTCTGTACCAGTACCCCCTGTCTATAGCCTCCACATTGACTCTGTACCAGTAAACCCTGTATATAGCCTCCACATTGTCTCTGTACCGGTACACCCTGTATATAGCCTCCACATTGACTCTGTACCTGTACCCCCTGTATATAGTCTCCACATTGACTCTGTACCGGTACCCCCTGTCTATAGCCTCCACATTGACTTTGTACCAGTAAACCCTGTATATAGCCTCCACATTGACTCTGTACCGGTACACACTGTATATAGCCTCCACATTGACTCTGTACCTGTACACCCTGTATATAGTCTCCACATTGACTCTGTACCGGTACCCCCTGTCTATAGCCTCCACATTGACTCTGTACCAGTAAACCCTGTATATAGCCTCCACATTGACTCTGTACCGGTACACCCTGTATATAGCCTCCACATTGACTCTGTACTGATACCCCCTGTATATAGCCTCCACATTGACTCTGTACCGGTACCCCCTGTATATAGTCTCCACATTGACTCTGTACTGATACCCCCTGTATATTGCCTCCACATTGACTCTGTACCTCGATATTGTTATTTTACTGCTCTAATTATTTGTTACTGTTATTTTTTACTGATCTATTTTTCACTTATAATGTATTTTTTCTTAAAACTGCATTGTTGGTTAACGGCTTGTAAAGTCAGCATTTCACTGTAAGGTCAGCGCTGTTGACAAATAACATTTGATTTGAATTGGAGAAAATGGCCAGCTGGGCACAGCAATATCCAATCCCGTATCACATTACATCATGCTTTCATTATTTATTTGTTTATCCAACCGTGTGTGTGTGTGTGTGTGTGTGTGTGTGTGTGTGTGTGTGTGTGTGTGTGTGTGTGTGTGTGTGTGTGTGTGTGTGTGTGTGTGTGTGTGTGTGTGTGTGTGTGTAGAGACGTTGGTGAGGGGAGTTTCTGTCCATAACTCAGGGATAAATAGAGAGGCAGAGCTCAGAGTTTGTCAGAAGGTGGACCTGACAGGGTCACACACAGGACCAAGCAGGAGCAGGACCTCAGCATTTTTACTTTTTATTACAAATGGAGAAACATGAAGATGTTCAATACTGTTTTCAGGACAGAAACTCTTCTTGCAGAAAGGCTTTGCTATCGACATCTATCTACATAACACTGTACATCTTCTTCTCATTGATTTCAGCAGTTACAGTATTTTTGAACCTACTGGTGATCATCTCCATCTCTCACTTCAAGCAGCTCCACACTCCAACCAACCTGCTCATCCTCTCTCTGGCTGTGTCAGATCTCCTGGTGGGACTGATTGTGATACCAGTAGCGACTTTAACAATAATGGAACCATGCTGGGGATTTGGGGAATATTTCTGTGTGTTTCAATTCTACATTACTTTTTTATGTACTACTTTATCACTTGGCAATTTGGTCTTGATATCTATTGACCGCTATGTTGCTGTGTGTGATCCCTTATTGTACCACTCTAAAATAACAATAACAGGAACTATCTGTTGTATATCCATTACCTGGTGTTGTTGTATCATATACGATGCTGTTATTATACAAAACTTTGTAAATGTACAGACACCCAGTAGGTGTTTGACAGAATGTGTTATCGTTGAAGGAATAACATGGGTTAATATAATTTACATTGTATTTATAATGGTTGTCCCGTGCTCTATTATTATAACACTTTATTTGAACATCTTTGTGGTGGCCACATCACAGGCCAGAAAGGTATTTTCAAAAGAGGCTGCCAGTGTGTCTGGTGTTAAAACTGTACAGGCAAATAAGTCTGAGAGAAAAGCAGCAAAAACTCTAGCAATTGTTGTTTTCACCTATCTAATTTCTTGGATTCCATCTCTATTTATTTACTTTGTTTTTTCTGTTATAGGTGATCATTTAATATCATATTTCACTAGTTATCTGGCATTTGTTAATTCCTTAATTAATCCAATAATTTATGCTTTCTTTTATCCATGGTTCAAAGTGACAGCTAAACTTATTTTAACTTTGAAGATAAGACGTTCAGAGTTCCTATAATATGATTCACTAGTTCGGCAAACGTTTGTTTGATATAGTTTTGTTCTACAATTGGGGAATTATTTAATGTTTCAATACACCGACATGACTTATCTCAGTGTTGTCATGATAGATACATGTGGTGTTGATACAGAATGATTTGTCTGGATTGGAATGGAATGACTTGGAGAGGTTATAAGAAGGCATAAGAATGAATAAGCTTGTTTTATTAAAGACATTGTAGTCATTGTGGATTGTGTACTCCAAATACCTAAGTCTGTGGTTGTTCCGTGTTAATGATAAATAGTATGTAAGTGTTCTAATAGTACATTCTGAGGACACCATGAGTTGTTCTATATGTTGTTTAACATCTCCCTCTAGTGGCTCAATTGTGACACAACGTCTTCATCAAGAGTAGTAAAGTTCAAATGTACAATACTGCATGATATCAGATAACGTCCAGGTCTTAATAAATTCTGTATTGTATGAGTAGTTGATGGTAAAATGTAAGAATATGCAATTATGTTTTACACTTTATAATAACATTCAGTAATAAACCATTTGTAATGAATTTAGTCTGGTCACCTTTTAATATTAAGCCCCCTTTTGTGTAATGTTATTCATCTAGGTATTCTCACATTTATAAATAACTACTACAGTATAAATATGAATTATTCAACACAACAGTGCAGGAGACCACAGCAGACACTTCAACCTCAACATACTGGGTATTGTCACAGGCCGGCTAATAGCCTTTTGGCAAAAATGAGGGGACACGAACAGGTATAGCCCAATCAAAAAGGTTCTTTATTGTAAACAAAACTATTAACTTTAAACAAAGAAAAAGGAATGAGGTGTGAAAGTATCATAATGTGAGGTGTATGTAAAGTGCAGGGATGCGTGAATCTGTGTGTGTGTGTGTGAATATGACTGATTGAAAACTAAGTAAAACTACAAAGGAACAAACAAGACAGGATCATACCTGGAGGAGCAGAGAGAGAGAGAGAGAGAGAGAGAGAGAGAGAGAGAGAGAGAGAGTGATTAGTGAAGCAGTGTAAATACCCTGAGTCCAGGTAACTTGTCACGGTGCTGACTTTTGCCTGCCGTCTGCAGCATAGGCCTCTATCCCGTCCTCTGGCTGGGCAGAGTACTTTAGGATTTTAGTCACTTCGGTGTAACAAGGGCCTAGCCGTGCGGCCCTACCAACCCTTCCATTTATTCGTAATGGCCCTTCGCGTGAGTTGGGTTTGTTCCTTCGTTCACGTTGTCACTCCCTTTATTTCCCGGGCTAGTATGGGGCCTTGGATAAATGTACTCTTTCTTAGCATTCTAAGTTTATAGATTCTTCCTATACTCCCTTACCTTGAGTCTTGTTCTCTTATATATCAATACCTAATAACTAATCTTCTGTTAGTTATTATGCTCGTCAGCAAGTAGTCACTCGGAAACTAGTATTGGTATATGTTTTGACTCTCCTAAAAATAAATTATTGTCCACACAATGAAATATTCTTTAGTGCAATCACTTTAACCTATAACCAGGGTCACTTTCTGTTCAGTGAGAGTCAAAGTTCAATTAATTTTCTCATTGTGCTTCTCTTGCAGTATGCTCAGAATTATGTAGGACTCAGTCCAATGTTAAGTCCCTCAGTACTGATGACCATAAGTCTTCCTCCGTTGGGGCGTTGGTTTGGTAGAGCTGTTGTTACCACTCCTCCTCAGGTTGGTTCTTGTTTTATTTCCAGTTCTTTCAGAGCCTGTTCGTTTGGCTCCCCCTGCTGGTCACTTTCCATTGTGGCAGTTTCTTCCTGCACTCCCCAGTCAATAGTTAGTCCTAGAGCCCATAGATGTGGCTCTGGATCTGGGCCGGTTACTGGGGGAGGGGTCCGATCTCTTTTGGTTTTTGCCACAGACTCCAATTACTAGCGACCCTCCTCTGCCTGCAGGAGGAACCGCCCCTGCACTGCAGAGGAGGAGGAGCCGTGACAGTATGAACAATACCACTACTCTCACTACATCACTGCTGCCAGGTCAGGGGTCACACCAGAGCAGCTCTCTCAGATGCTGTTTACTCTGAATGAATATAAAGAGTGGGTTTCACAATAAATAATTTATAATGGATCAGTAAATTGTTTATTCATAATTTATGTAATTAATCTGATATTTAAGTAAACTGGTAATTCACATAATTATAAACAACTTTTATAGTACATAATGATTCATAAGATCATTCCAAAGATGTGAAATAAATGTATTTTAACCATTTAATACTCAGTAAAGTAGCTTTTCCCCTAATCTAAAGTGAAGACTATTCTTTATAAATGTTTTGAACAGTGACCAGTGTAATTTATCACATAAAGATGGACATGCTATTGGTAGACATTCCAGCAGTACCTGATGCTCCTTAAGGTCTCAAATTGACCTGGAACATATCAATGGTTAAACAATAAGAACACAGAGGACGTTAAAGGAAAGATATTGAACATTTTATTCCAAAAACAGTCACACTGTTGTAGCAGTGTGCTGAAGGAAGTCATATGTTTTGTCTGAAAATGATAACATTCTTGTTTCTTGGCAGTGATGGATTGCAGTCACTCAGTAGAAATAAAATAAAAAATGTTGTTGCAGATGTAGTGAGAGGTTTATGCACCTAGTTCCGACAGAGAAGCAATATCTAACTAGTAATATCTAACAATTTAACAACAAATACCTAATACACTCAAATCTAAGTAAAGGGAATGGAATTAAGAATATATGGATGAGCAATGTCAGAGTGGTATAGACTAAGAGCAGTTTGTAGACTGCTTACAGGGTAATGGAACCAATATCTAAATATATATCTTAACTGAACATTACATTTCAAGGGTTACTACCTTTAATACACTACCAAACCAAACCAAATCATATTTTATTGGCCACATACAAATATTCAGCTGAGGTTATTGAGGGTGTAGTGAAATCATTTTGTTCCAACAGTGCAGTAGTATCTAACAATTCACAATAATACACACAAATAAAAGTAAAATAATATAATTAAAAAATATAAATATTTTGATAAGCAATGTCTGAGTGGTATTGACAAAATACATATGAGATAAGTAAAGCTAGTGTTCCATTATTAAAGTGACCAGTGATTCCATGTCTATGTACATAGGGCAGCATACTCTAAGGTGTAGGGTTGAATAACTGGGTGGTAGTCTGCTTGTGCTGGCTATTTAACAGTTTGAGGGCCTTGAGTCCCAGCTTTGATGCACCTGTACTGACCTCGCCTTCTGGATGACAGCGGGGTGAACAGGGTGTGGCTCAGGTGGTTGATGTCCTTGATGATCATTGGGCAGACCACACCACTCTCTGGAGAGTCATAAGAATTCAACAAGGTACTGAGTAAAGGATCTGAAGCACATTTGCCAGTGATTCCAGGGTATGACGCTACAAGCTTGGCACACCTATATTTGGGGAGTTTGGCCCATTCTTCTCTGCAGATCCTCTCAAGCGCTGTCAGGTTGGCTGGGGAGCGTCGCTGCAGCTATTTTTAGGTCTCTCCAGAAATCTTCAATCGGGTTTAAATCCGGGCCACAAGAACATTGAGACTTGTCCCAAAGCCAATCCTGTGTTGTCTTGGCTGCGTGTTAGGGTCGTTGTTCTGCTGGAAGGTGAACTTTCGACCCAGTCTAAGAACCTGCTCCAGAGCTATCAGGACTGATTAAGGGGTAATAAGGCTGGTGGAACTCTACATAGAGGGTTCTAGGATGAACCCTCCAAAGATTCTAAGCTGAAACATGGAATTGTTTTAAGATGGTCATACTATGGATCATTTAGCTATTTTTTTTTATCCATTTTAAAATAAAGCTGTAATGTAACAAAATGTGGAAAAGGTAAAGGGGTCTGAATACTTTCCCAACACACTGTGTACATGGTAAAAACAGATACTTCCTTTTGATTTATTTTTGGACTCTATTTGTTGGCACTAAATTATTTCCATACTTCCCTTCATTTTTAAAAACTGGTACGGGGTTACCTTGAGGCGAGTCTCGTGAGTCTTGAGGGCATCATACAAAACAACCAACATGTAGGAGTTTGTGAGAGTCGACGGCGTGGTCATATTAGTTTGTTGTCCAAACCGTTCGGATGCTACAGACAGAAGTTTTCCCATCGGAGGTACCAACTTCAGACAAGGCCCGTGAAACTTGTGGGCCTAGAGACGCTACAGACATTGTCTTGTCGTGAAAAATACCGATTTTAGGAATATCGCTGTAGCTCTGCCACCTTCCACCGCAGATGCAACATCGGTGGATTGAAATGCAGCCTGTGCCAAAAACCATACATCTCCGGCTTAAAGATGGATTTTGATGGGGAGGCCTGCTTCGTCAGAGGGCTTTCAACATGTTGAAATAGTCAACACATTAACATCAACACGCCACAGGATATACTCATTGGACTTTAGGCTCTGAGCTGAACTCCCAGCAGAGCCCACCTCATAGCCTATGGGATATTCATTGAAGAGGTGGAGGATGGTAAATGTGATCTGCATAACATACCTCTGTAACGCCTTGTCTGTATACCTGCAAAACAGACACAAAAGTGAGCAGTTCAGTCATCTGCATCCAGTACAGATCGTCTTCACCATAGTCTTACCTCTTCGTTGGTTGATATTGTGTCCCATTTTCTGTTTTAGAAAGATTTGCACAAATATGAAAACGCTAGATGGTATCATCATTAAAACAATCATACAAGGGACAAACTTAAATTGAGATCTTTGATTCATAAAGTGTATTCCTTTTAAAATGGTAAGACATGTATTTAAAAAATACACCAAAAAAATGAAATTCTATACCATTGCCTCATATGAAAATGTTAAGCTCAAATCCAAAAAGCTAGTTTGAGTCAAGATACATTTTATTTCATTGTACTTTTACCACTTGTTCCCAATTGGTAGTTATAGTATTGTTCCATCGCTGCAACTCCCCTACGGACTCGGGAGAAGGTAATCATGCAGCAACAAGACATGAATTACGTGGATAACAAGAAAATAAATTGTTGGGGGGTTGATACATTTTTTCATTAGCAAATCAAGTCTGTGGAAATTACAAACTTTAGAAGCCTTTGTAAACCGTGAATGCACAAGATTGCATTTCCCGCTCAGCAACAAAAGCGTGATCAAATTAAGATCCTACATCAGTATATGACAGAAGTAGGTCTCCTCTATAAAGTCAATTTTTATCTGAACTTTGTTTGGTGAAAATGTGCCTCTGCCAAACTGAAAAGAGATCATCTGTCAGAATAATACCAAAGCCTTTTCATTACAGGAGAATCAATGGATAAGCGTTTTATTACGGGTAAAAATGTTAAAAACAACAATTCAAACTTCTCTACAATCCACACCACCAACCAGCCATCACACCGAATGCATTTTATCTGCAGCCACACTCATCCACCACCATGTCCTGGTAATGACGTAGGACTACGTTGTCGTTGTTGTCGTAGTAGAGCATGGATACAGGTGACAGGCGGATGGGTACGCAGCAGGGCTGGGGTGTGCTGTGGGGGTCCAGGGAGTGCACCAGAGTCTGCAGGATGGCATGGTTAGTGCCGTTCAGGCTCTCGCTCAGTGGGAACGGGCACTCTCCGTGGCAGTAGTTGGCAAGGTAGCCCTGCGGAGCGATGATCCAGTCCTGCCAGCCCACATCCTTGAATTCAATGTAGAGGCGGCGCGGCTTACACACGTTGCTGGGTGTAACCGGCAGATAGACGGCGCTCCTCTTCTGCCGAGAGCGGCACTGGAGTGGATTCAGGGATACAACCACCAGGGAGGCATGGAACTGTGGGAGGGTTACGGTCGGCCCTAACGGGACGGAGTTCACCAGGTTCTGGGACATGAAGATGTCCGTCGCCAAGGTGTGGACAGGGTGTAACTGCAGCTCCAGCACCAGGCCGTAGTTATGACCCGGTTTACGCCAGTTCTGTGCCAGTGCTGTGAGGTCCAAGGTGAGGGATCCGGCCTCTGGTTCCAGCTGCACCGACTGGGACAGCACCAGCCTGCGGTGGGCCTCGTGGCTCGCTCCCCTCAGGGTCGCACGCAACACCTTGTACAGGGACACGCTGAGCGCCTGTGGGCCCAGGAGGAACCTTGGTGTGCGGAACATGTCCCACTGGAACTTGATTTCCAGCTGCGCCAGAGAGAGCTGCTCCACGGGCTGCAGCACAGACATGTTGAAGAACATGTATTTCTCCACACAGCCGTGGCAGCTGCCGCTCCAGCCTGACACCAGCCTACCTGCAGAGGACAGACAAAAAAACAAAAAAAAAGGACATTAGGTCTACACTCTAGAAGTAGGACCTAGGTTTCAATTGACAACTTTATTAGCACTGTTAAGGCTATAGCCAATAAACAAAGCAAATTCTCATACTTTGTCCCCCTCGTTTATTTTACCGAGGTGGACAGTTTCAAGTTGGATATTTGACAGATATTCACACTTTCAAGCCTCAATAGCTTTCATACCACTTGAGCCACAGACTCCAAATAAGTGCCATGATGTTGGAAACATTGCAACAGGTCTTATTTTCACGATTTGGACATTACACTTTCCAAAGCTAATAAACATGTGGAAATGCGAGCAGCATTTTGTATTCCTAGTTGAATTAGGGAGCGTCGACAAAGTACAAACTTCTTTTACATTCAAATTTCAATTGCTCCTTAGTCATGTGACCTACTGACCACAAAGGTTCAGAATGTCCACTGGCTATACCTTCATATCTCACACTCGGTCTACTTTCATCTCATGCTTAAAATCTGTAGGCGTCGCAGACCATTTTACATGCGTGTTAAAAAAATAAAAATGTTTGAAGTTAACAAAATGTTGCAGCCTCGCAATAACGATCTTTCACATGGACACTGAAAAGATCCGCAAATGGCTGTATGTGGTATGGATCAAGGACAGGAGAGGTGTTCAAGCGGAGGTACTTAAAGGAAGGCGCACAGGTAGGCCTCATGAAAAACAATGTTTCATATGCTCTTTTTAAATCACAGTAATTTGTCAGTCCAAGTGAGCTTGATAACGTGAAAGAATCCTTTTCATAGCATCACTTTCATAATACTGTACATGAAGACAAATCCTTCTATGTTGAATATTAGAACCCAGTTTACATAACCTGATAATGACTTGATATTTGAGTGCATTCACCACAAGCTACCTGCAGACAACTTACAAAATGCAATAGTGCATTTGAGGGGTTTTTTTTCTGATGAAAGTAGCATTGCATACTATTTCTAACTGGAAAATTATGTGAGTAAAATCCTTTTTCCAAAATTGATTTAGGTACATTTTTGTGAAGAGGTATGAGTGTTGTGATATGGGTCATTTAATAGTAAAATAATTTAATGAATCAATACATTTCTATATTGCTTCCTCGGTATCTGCATGAACCATCAGGCCAAGTGTTTTTGGTTGTTCCTGTACCGGTACCCCCTGTATATAGCCTCCACATTGACTCTGTACCGGTACCCCCTGTATATAGCCTCCACATTGACTCTGTACCGATACCCCCTGTATATAGCCTCCACATTGACTCTGTACCGGTACCCCCTGTATATAGCCTCCACATTGACTCTGTACCGATACCCCTGTATATAGCCTCCACATTGACTCTGTACCCCCTGTATATATCCTCCACATTGACTCTGTACCGGTACCCCCTGTATATAGTCTCCACATTGACTCTGTACCGGTACCCCCTGTATATAGCCTCCACATTGACTCTGTACCCCCTGTATATATCCTCCACATTGACTCTGTACCGATACCCCCTGTATATAGCCTCCACATTGACTCTGTACGGATACCCCCTGTATATAGCCTCCACATTGACTCTGTACCGGTACCCCCTGTATATAGTCTCCACATTGACTCAGTACCGGTACCCCCTGTATATAGTCTCCACATTGACTCTGTACCGATACCCCCTGTATATAGCCTCCACATTGACTCTATACAGGGTGTTCCGGTACATAGCCTCCACATTGACTCTGTACCGGTACCCCCTGTATATAGCCTCCACATTGACTCTGTACCGTATACACCCTGTATATATCCTCCACATTGACTCTGTACCGTATACACCCTGTATATAGCCTCCACATTGACTCTGTACCGGTACCCCCTGTATATAGCCTCCACATTGACTCTGTACCGGTACCCCCTGTATATAGCCTCCACATTGACTCTGTACCCCCTGTATATATCCTCCACATTGACTCTGTACCGGTACCCCCTGCATATAGCCTCCACATTGACTCTGTACCCCCTGTATATAGCCTCCACATTGACTCTGTACCAGTACCCCCTGTATATAGCCTCCACATTGACTCTGTACCGTAATACCCTGTATATAGCCTCCACATTGACTCTGTACCAGTACCCCCTGTATATAGCCTCCACATTGACTCTGTACCGGTACACCCTGTATATAGCCTCCACATTGACTCTGTACCGATACCCCCTGTATATAGCCTCCACATTGACTCTATACCGGTACCCCCTGTATATAGCCTCCACATTGACTCTGTACCGGTACCCCCTGTATATAGCCTCCACATTGACTCTGTACCGATACCCCCTGTATATAGCCTCCACATTGACTCTGTACCGATACCCCCTGTATATAGCCTCCACATTGACTCTATACCGGTACCCCCTGTATATAGCCTGTAATATTTCTATATTGCTTCCTCGGTATCTGCATGAACCATCAGGCCAAGTGTTTTTGGTTGTTCCTGCGGGACAGAAAGAGAAAGGAGGAATCGGAACACGCTGCATTCAAATTCAGGTCATGTTTATTCCATTGTACTGGATCTAATACATACATTCATAAGTGTAATAATTTATGAAATACTGTGAAAAACTCTTGGCTGCTGGCTCGGTCATTTTCAGACATGCGCAGAGCAGACTGAAAGGGGAAGGGTAGCTCTTGACTTGAACCACAGGGGTTCTCTGTCTAGAGAGTATTCCAAAAGGCACAGACACACCCCTTGACTTGCAATTGGCACCGTTGACCTGTATGTATTCTCTCCTGATTGCCTCTGTGGTGCACAGTCTGGCAGTCTGACTAAAGTGACAGAGGTATGAGGAGACATCCTCCTTTATTTATGGGAGCAAATATTTCCTAACACGTTGGATCCTATTCTTGGACAGTTAGAGGACAATGCATCAGTCCACATTTTTTTTTGAGTAACCTCAACCTTGTGGGTCTTTGGGCCAATAAAGTGCCAACTCAATTCTACCACTGACTAGTCTCTCATGCCACTGTGAACGGGGACACAGTCGTTTTTTAATCTAAACCAGACTTTTTTTTTACTGTAGTACACGAACCCCTAATTGGGTCTCTTTTCTTGACACACAGAGGCAGTTTACCAGATAAAAGGTCAGGAAGACCAAAAAGTAGATTGTTTTAAGGGTGTATTACGTCCTGTGCTGCCCCACTGTCATATCCATTCTGGATTCTGAGTGGTAAAATCATAGCTGAAAAATGCCTCTATGTATGTGTATACATTTTCCGCCAAGACAGAACTGCCAAAGGGGGTGGAATTGCAATCTACTGCAGAGACAGCCTGCAGAGTTCTGTCATGCTACCTAGGCCTGTGCCCAATCTACTGCAGAGACAGGCCTGCAGAGTTCTGGAGACAGCCTGCAGAGTTCTGTCATGCTACCTAGGCCTGTGCCCAATCTACTGCAGAGACAGGCCTGCAGAGTTCTGTCATGCTACCTAGGCCTGTGCCCAATCTACTGCAGAGACAGGCCTGCAGAGTTCTGGAGACAGCCTGCAGAGTTCTGTCATGCTACCTAGGCCTGTGCCCAATCTACTGCAGAGACAGGCCTGCAGAGTTCTGTCATGCTACCTAGGCCTGTGCCCAATCTACTGCAGAGACAGGCCTGCAGAGTTCTGGAGACAGCCTGCAGAGTTCTGTCATGCTACCTAGGCCTGTGCCCAATCTACTGCAGAGACAGCCTGCAGAATTCTGTCATGCTATCCAGGTTTGTGCCCAAGCAGTTCGAGCTTCTACTTTCAAAAATCCACCTTTCCAGAAATAAGTCTCTGTTTGTTACAGACCCCCCTCAGCTCCCAGCTGCGCCCTGGACACCATATGTGGATTAATTGCCCCCCCATTCATCTTCAGAGTTTGTACTGTTAGGTGACCTAAACTGGGATATGCTTAACGACCCGGTCGTCCTACAATCTAAACTAGATGCCCTCAATCTCACACAAATTATCAAGGAACCTACAAGGTACAACCCCAAATCCGTGAACTCGGGCACCCTCATAGATATCCTGACCAACCTGTCCTCTAAATACACCTCTGCTTTCTTCAACCAGGATCTCAGCGATCACTGCCTCATTGTCTGCGTCAGTAATAGGACCGCGGTCAAACGACCACCCCTCATCACTGTCAAACGCTCCCTAAAACACGTCAGCGAGCAGGCCTTTCTAATCGACCTGGCCCGGGTATCCTGGAAGGATTTGACCTCAGTCTGTCAGTTGAGGATGCCTGGTTATTCTTTAAAAAGTGCTTTCCTCATCATCTCAAATAAGCATGCCCAATTCATAAAATGTAGAACCTCCTTGGTTCACTCCAGACCTGTCTGCCCTTGACCAACACAAAAACATCCTGTGGCGTTCTGCATTTGCATCGAATAGCCCCCGCGATATGCAACATTTCATGGAAGTAAGCAATTGTTAGGAACAAATATACACAGGCAGATAGGAAAGCAAAGACAAGCTTTTTCAAACAGAAATTTGCATCCTGTAGCACAAACTCTACAATGTTCTGAGACACTAAAATCCATGGAGAATAAGAGCACCTCATCCCAGCTACCCACTGCACTGAGACTAGGAAACACTCACCACCAATAAATCTACGATTATCGAGAATTTCAATAACCATTTTTCTCCACCTGGCTATCCCTACCCCGGTCATCAGCTCTGCACCCCCAATAGCAACTTGCCAAAGCCTCTCCCATTTCGCCTTCACCCAAATCCAGATGGCTGATGTTCTGAAAGAGCTGCAAAATCTGGACCCCAACAAATCAGCCGGGCTAAACAATCTGGAACATCTCTTTCTAAAATTTCCCACCACAATTGTTGCAACCCCTATTACTAGCCTGTTCAACCTCTTTTTCGTATTGTCTGAGATTCCCAAAGATTGGAAAGCTGCCGCAGTCATCCCGCTCCTCAAAGTGAGTCACTCCAGACCCAAACTGCTACAGACCTATATCTATCCTACCCTGCCTTTCTAAGGTCTTCGAAAGCCAAGTTAACAGACAGATCACCGACCATATTGAATCTCACCCTACCTTCTCCTCTATGCAATCTGGTTTCCGAGCTGATCATGGGTGCACCTCAGCCATGCTCAAGGTCCTAAACGATATCATAATCGCCATCGACAAAAGACAACACTGTGCAGCCGTCTTCATCGACCTGGCCAAGTCTTTCGACTCTGTCAATCACCGCATTCTTATCGGCAGCCTCAATAGCCTTGGCTTCTCAAATGACTGTCTTGCCTGGTTCACCAACTACTTCTCTGATAGAGTTCAGTGTGTCAAATCGGAGGGCCTGTAGTCCGGACCTCTGGCAGTCTCTGCGGGTACCACAGGGTTAAATCCTCTTTTCTCCGTACACATCAATGCCATACAACTCTCCTTCCGTGGCCGCCAACTGCTCTTAAAAGCAAGAAACTAAATGCATGCTCTTCAACCAATCGCTGCCCGCACTTAGAATACGTGGACAACTACCTAGGTGTCTGACTAAACTCTCCTTCAAGACTCATTAGGCATCTCCAACCCAAAATTAAATCAGCTTCCGATTTCGCAACAAAGCATCCTTCACTCATGCTGCCAAACATACCCTTGTAAAACTGACTATCCTACCGATCCTTGAATTCGGCGATCTCATTTACAAAATAGCCTCCAACACTCACCTCAGGAAATTGGATGCAGTCTATCACAGTGCCATCCGCTTTGTTACCAAAGTCCCATATACTACCCACCACTGCGACCTGTATGTTCTCGTTGGATGGCCCTCGCTACATATTCGTCACCAAACCCACTGGCTCCAGGTCATCTATAAGTACTTGCTAGTTAAAGCTCCGCCTTAGCTCACGGGTCACCATAGCAGCACCCACCCGTAGCACGCGCTCCAGCAGGTATATTTCACTGGTCACCCCCAAAGCCAATTCCTCCTTTGGCTGCTGAAGCTGGAGACTCATCTCCCTCACTATCTTTAAGCATCTGCTAGCAGAGCAGCTTACAGATCATTGCACCTGTACATAGCCCATCTGTAAATAGCCCATCTAACTACCTCACCCCCATATTGTTATATATATATATATATATATTTATTTATTTATTTTTGCTCCTTTGCACCCCAGTATCTCTACTTGCACATTCATCTTCTGCACATCTGTCACTCCTGTGTTTATTTGCTAAATTGTAATTATTTCGCCACTACTGCCTATTTATTGCCTTACCCCCTACTCTTACTTCATTTGCACACACATATAGACTTTTCTATTGTGTTATTGATTGTACGTTTGTTTATTCCATGTGTAACTGTGTTGTTGTTTGTGTCACACTGCTTTGCTTTATCTTGGCCAGGTCGCAGTTGTAAATGAGAACCTTTTCTCAACTGGCCTACCAGGTTGAGTAAAGGTGAGATAAAAAAAAAAAAAAATACTGTATGTGGGAATGTCTTATGTCCGTCCTACATGTAGTGTTGGTACATGGAATATCCCTCAACTACATATATCATAAAACTTATATTTGCAATAGCAATTTATGTTCAACAACTGACATTTTCAGATATTATTTTGACACACACTTTGGTGCTTACAATTCATTCTCTGTTGTCAGATTGTGGGTACTGTCATTCGTGATATGACTTTAAGTACATACTGAACTTTCAATTTTTTTTTGTTTTTCTTAAAGTCTACAAACGCTCTACATTTACTCACTCTGATAGGGTTGGATCCTATTTGCTACTTTTATCATTGTCCTGTAAATGGTTCAGAGCCTATAATTTAGGCTGTGTGTGTGTGTGTGTGTGTGTAGAATGGGGCATAAAGGAAATTACCTCTACTACTAAATTACTACTAGATTATAGTGATAAGGAAAACAGCATACAAATTTGGCTTGTGTATTCATTTGCCTATAGCTAATCAGAATTCCATTATGTTTACATAAAATACTTCAAAATGAGAAGATCCTGCCATGGTATAGAGGACTGGGTGGACATAAAGTGGAAAGGAGGGGAAATAACTCCCACCATGCAGCAGGACACCTTCAGCTGCGGGGTCTTTGTAATGCAGGTTTGATAGTTATATTTTCAATAATGAATGGTTAGCTGTTATGTGAGTTTTTTCTACCCATTTTATTTTTTGGTGAAGATGGCCAAGGAAGTTGCACAGACCTTCCAACATCCCCTCCCAAATTGATATGGAACTTTCAAAAACACATGGAGCGAACTGCGAAAATAAATGGCTGAGGATATACAAAAAAAAATATCTGGTATGTAATGACATTTAATTCAAAGTTAATGTAAATTATTTATTTTTATGTAGTTGTGTGGGACAGCCATATGTTCAGTTCATGCCTATGATTTGAGTTCAACAAAGCCAACAACTTCTTCATGTGTGCCACTGATAAAGAACCTGGATGTGGCCCAAAGACTGACCGGGTTGGTAACTTTTGACAACAGTGACAGCATGTAAGACAATTTATGATGTAATACAATGGATGGCTAATTCGTCATTCATCATTGATATTATTTATAACGTGTTGCGCTTTGTATTGTTTTAGATTGAATGGTTTGCATGGCAACGGTGGTTCCATGTGCTATGTCTAGGAATGAAGACAAGAGTTCAGAGTAGAGAACACAAACAGGAAGTACAGTTTGTTGTTGAACATGTATGCTATAGCCCATCCACACTGAAGAGGCTCTGACATGTACATCAACCAGGGATAAAGAGAAAGTTAACACTGAAATGTTTCATACTTAATTGAAAGGGTCTGTTGACATGTTGAAAAAGATTAAAGGTCTACAATTTCTGTTTAATTTGTCAATATTACATTTTTTTATTCATTTATTTACTGGCCACCATTACTGTGGTTACATGTTCAGTATATGTACGGACCAGCAAACCCACTGCAGCCTACCTCACTCTCCATCCCTGCATTGGACCAGTAATAGCGTGACTCTCGTACTTTGCCCTTATGTTTGATATTATCTGTCTCTCTCCTATTGTGTACCGCTGTTAAATACTGCGGAAAAATAAAACCATGGAAAATAAGTACTTAACTACCAATTATTGTAGATCAATATCAAAGAAAAGGGTTAACACGGGACTGAACCCCGTAATTGTCAAACTAATATTAATGTACAACAATATAGAAGAGACATGACTAGAGGTTATGCAATATGGGTGTATATCCACCGCACGCTTCTTAGGTGTGTAATGGACATGACCAAGGAGCTGTTGAAATGTGTATGTTACACCACGTGATTTTACATCAGGGTAGTCAGTGTACATTCTGCACCATGTTTGAAGTCGGTAGGTCACAAGACCAAGGAGCTAATTAACTTTTCTACATTTAAAATGTCAATGTTAAATCATGTGAGATGAAAATGGACAAACTACAGGGTGTGCAATGTGTAAGGGCACTGAGTGGACATTCTGCACCTGGTTTGGAGTCAGTAGGTCACATGACCAAGGAGCTATTGAAAGTTCCATGAAGTTTGAAAAATTAATGGAAAATCATGCGAGATGAAATAAACGGTGCGCAATAGAAGGGGTTGGGTTATTCTGAACCTTGTTTGAAGTCACTAGGTCACATGACCAATGAACTACTGACATTCCAAAATGTCAATAAATCACAACATGTGCAATGTGTCTATGCCATGGGGTCAGCTACACCCAGTTGTTAAAGTTTGAGGGGTAATGGGTAAAGAGTTATAGAAATATTTGATTTGTCACTACGTTGACGGAAAACTACAGGCGAAAATCCGTCGAATATTCAACCGGAAACTGTCTTTACCTCGGTGGTTAATTTTGGCCCCAAAACAACGTGAGTGAAGGTATTCCTAAATAACAAACATGTTCGAAAATTGATTGTGTATAGAGCTATGTAACTCAATAATGAATTGATCTCACATTGTAATTATGATAATATTTTCAAACCCGACGTTCTCTCGGTCATCCACTGAAGGGGCAATCTGCCTTCCCAACAATGTTTACCACGCCACTTTTTCGGTAAACAGCGGAGACATGTGGGTGTAGAAATGTAACCTAAACACGTAAATGCATACAGACGCCATGAAGGCCCATACATTATATCAAAATGAGAGTTTTAACCATGTTCAGGCTATACAGTTCACAATTACATTTAAAATGGTTACTTAATTGTTTTACAAACAGGGTAAGACAAGTTCATATTTTGGGTTTTTAGAGGGTACAACCGTTGAACTAAACGCATGGGGCATTATGTATCAGTTATATTAAATAAATAATCAATGAGTAGCCTTTATATCGTTAATTTAAAAGTAAAATAAAAAAAAATGAACGTAACAATCGCAGAACACAGAACACAGTACTATGGGGGAGCCGCATGATGGAAGGAGAGACATAGGGATAAAGCTCACCTTGGTCCTGCACAAATCGAACAATGTTTCCGCGAACTCCATACTCAGACACCATGCACGGGTCTCTTTCGTGGGTGTCGTTCTCCCGGTTGCTGGTACGTTTGAACATCCTCCACAACACCGAGGGAACGCGGCGGTGTTCTGACGGCTTTGGCCGAGCGGAGAGGCCCAACGAATTTAAAAACAAGCGCTCCTGAGTCTTCAAATCTTCTCCATTTCCTAAAGCAGACGCACTAATGGATAAAATAGCTAGGGCTAAAATAACCAAAGTCGCCATTCTTCACGTTTGACCTAGGCTTTGCTACAAACAAACTAGCCTCTACAGCGTGTGTTCTGCTTTTCTTTCTCTGTCTGCTTGTGAATTTAAAAGTCCCTGCGTGCCAATGTGTGATTGATCATTGGCGCTGATTGATTGGCATCCCGGATGGTTTCTATCGACACCTAGGTGCGAGACTGCGTAGACAAGATATGCTAATGAGGACCTATCTCAGATAAAGAGCATTTGCCTAAAATATACAAAAGTTACATTCAAGTTAGCCTACCTCAATTATGCCCGCTTTTCTTGAGTTTCTATCATTATGACAGAACGAAAACAATTGTATTTCTGCTATCTCTATCCAAATTAATCTCTGAGGATCTTGACATTAACTGTCTCCAGATGTAATGTGGCATATTTCTAGGGACACTAGAGGTGCTTCTTTCCACTGTGATGATGCCAGGTTTCCCACATTGGGATCAGGGAGCCAATGGCAATCAATATTTTAGATGTGCTGTCCAATCCAATTTCACTAGCAATATCACTGGTTCATTGATGATGATTTACCGCATCAGTTAACAAGGGCCATGGCAATGGCTGCCTCCTCTGGCTCAGACAGAAACTGGTCATAGACCAAACAAACCACTTAATAGCAACAGAGATGCGTTAATTAACTCCCTACAAATGTGTGAAATATTAGCAACAGTGGATATGGATATGTTATCTCCAGCAGGGCCATAGCTATATATGAGTATTTTTATTTTATTTATATATATATATATATATATATATATATATATATATATATATATATATAAATAAAATAAAAAGCCCATGTCACTCATTCAAACTCTGAACAGTCATCTGAGTCCCTAAATCTATATTTAAAAAAAATAAAAAAATAAATATATATATATATATATATATTTATTTTTTTATTTTTTTTAAATATAGATTTAGGGACTCAGATGACTGTTCAGAGTTTGAATAGTAAAATGGACATGATGCAATTTAGAAACTTGATTGTGAATCATCAGTTTTCCTCTTGTTATATGTCACTCACTGACAGACACTCAATTAGCCCATGTCACTCACCTTGTGCTGTGCTCACTTGAACAGGAAGACAGCGCGGCTGTCCTTCATGAGCAAATTTTGTCATCAGTCTGGCATTCTCTGGATTTATGGTGCTTTCAAAACAAATGGGAACTCGGAAAAAAACTAGGTTGAATCATGATGACGTCATTGATCTTCAGAGACCGGATTTACAATTCCGAGTTGGATGACTGTTCAAATCGTATTTTCCCAGTCGTAGCTAGTTTATTCCCGACTTCAAGTTATCTTGAACTCACTGAAGTCAAGTTTTCGCATTTCTGAGTTAATTGTTTTGAGCGCGGCACAAATCATTCTTCATTGACAGCGTGGCCAATGTTGAATTAGGGCTACACTCTAGAAGTAGGACCTAGGTTTCAATTGACAGAATTTGGAAGGTCACAGTCAATATCGGCCTTTAGCTGCATAAACAAACCAAATTCTCTCTGACCTTGTCCCCCTTGTTTCCCTTTTCATTGGTCAATTCTGGCTCTAAAACAACAGGAGTGAAGGAACTCCAGATGTAATTGTTTTCAAAAAAAACTAAATGGTCCAATATCTGTAAAATATCAAACAAGCACTGCAGTGTGGATTGTGTAGGCCCATGTAGCACGATGACTCATTTAATATTTTGTTTAAAAAAAACAGACATTCCTTCTGTCATCCACTGATCTTAAAGGGGAAATATGCAACCTTTTAGGAAAACAGCCGAGGGATGTGGCTTTAGAAATGTAGCCTAACCACTCAAATTCATACAGGCCCATCCATTTTATCAAAAGGATAGTTTTAACCATGTTTTCAGGCTATACAGTTCACAATTACATTTAGATGTCACTTAATTGTTTTACACACAGGGTAAGAGAAGCTTATATTCTTTCTCTGTCTGTCCCACATTTGCTTGTGAATTTAAATGTCCCTGCGTGCCCATGTGTGATTGATCATTGGCGCTGATTGATTGGCATCCCGGATGGTTTCTATCGACACCTAGGTGGGAGACTGCATAGACAAGATATGCTAATGAGGACCTATCTCACAGATAAAGAGCATTTGCCTAAAATCTACAAAAGTTACCTTCAATTTAGCCTACCTCAATTATGCCCGCTTTTCTTGAGTTTCTATCATTATGAGAGAACGAAAACAATTGTATTTCTGCTATCTCTATCCAAATTAATCTCTGAGGATCTTGACATTAATCAAATCACATTTATTTATAAAGCCCTTCTTACATCAGCTGATATCTCAAAGTGCTTGTACCAAAACCCAGCCTAAAACCCCAAACAGTAAGCAATGCAGGTGTAGAAGATTTTCAAAAAGTAAGTGAATATTTAATCTCCATTTGTGAATTTATGAAACCTTTGCCGGTGTAAAAATATTTTGATCTGGGGTGCTGTCCTCAAACAATCACATGGCTACTGTAAATCGGACAGTGCAGTTAGATTAACAAGAATTTAAGCTTTTAACCGATATAAGACACTTATATGTACCTAAATGTTTAATATCCATAATTTTTATGATTATATATTTGATTTGCGTTCCCTCCAGTTTCCCCGGAAGTTGTCCCGCTAGGGGAATGCCTAGCCCTAAAAAGGTTATTAAGAATTTCACTGCAAATACTTCTGCGACCCTGTGCATGTGACTAAATAAACATCGAAACTAATCTACAAAAAAATGTATAGGAGGGCACACTTGCCACTGGACTGGAAAGCCCTCTATGGGCTTTCCTATCACCATGGCAAACATCAGAGGTGCACACTCTCTGTACATTTCTATGGACAGCAGCTTTCATGACTTTTCTCCAAACAGTCTTTCTCCACTCACTCGAGAACTGAATGAGGAAACAAGCTAAAGATATGAGTCAAAGTAACGCACGCGTTGTTTGACAAAATAACTGTAATATTTACCCAATAAAAAAAAGGGAACACGTTACTTTGTACTTAGTGCAGCTGGTGGCCACACCAGATACTAACTCTGTTAGTCATCGGACACTGGACACTGTGTTTGTAGGTGCACTGACGTGAATGAAGCTACAGCAGCCATGGTGAAAATGGGTAATTTTGGCTTGTTTTTGCTGTTCTCCAAATAGCATTTTTTGAGTTTTGAAATTGTATATTTTTTAAATGCCGTAAGTAAGCGACAAATACATTAAAATTCAGACAATGAAGACGTGTTGAGAAGAGAGAGGAAGAGAGAAAATATTACCACAAATGAAAAATAATATAACATTTTAAAAAGACACTGGTGTCTGGAGGTTGGTGATGCTGGTAACTTGACATAATATGGACACAGACAGTACAATGTATATCGTCAGCAATACAGACAGTAGTAGTGGCAGTAGTGGCATAGTCAGCAGTGGCGACCCGTCATTCAGGGCAGTCGGGGCTCTGAGCCCTACATTTTTTGTTATTTTGGCATTAATACATCTCACCTATTAGTTTGCAAACAATGTACAAAAAAATTGAAAATCATTGAGTTAATAAAGCCGTATTCAAACATGGTCTCTTGTTTTGCTTTCTTGAGTAAGGCAGCTCCAAAATGCAGGTGTTTCAGTCTAGCTCAGTGCTTTCTGTGGTGGTGGGGCAGCCAGCGGAAAAATACGGAGCGTAGGGGTTGGTAATGTTCTCTAATTGCGCCGTGATTGGCTCAGTGTTCTGTCACTCATGGGGACACTATTTCTAGCTCACAAGGGTAGAGATAGAAAATTCAAGCTCCTTGTGTGCTGCCATAGGGTTACATTAGAAGTGCCCATCCAAGAAGTCTCAAGGTTATTGGCCACAGATAAAATTACATCAAATCACAGTATATCCACAGTAGCTTTGATTCGACATCATACTTTCAAAATCTTAGCTAGCAGGCACCATTTTGAATCAAGTCGACAAGCTACTGGCAAATCCTTTTTAATCCTTGTCATATGAAGACAAATAATGAAGAGAAATTATAGATAAAACGTATCGGTGCTCATCGGCCATTGGACATAAACATTACACAACAAGTTGGAAATCACAAATTCAACAATGAGTGGTGTGGAAGGAATCAGTGGTTAACTGCAAGCATTGCAGTGCAATCACTAGCCTGCTATTCAGTGGAGTGGGTGTGTGGTACCAATTCTAGGTTTAAGGGTCTCTTTTCCAAGCTTATGATAAAATGATAAACATTCAACATTCAACATTGGCCATGCTGTCAATCCAGCATAATTTCTCCATGCTTAAAACAAGTGTTAACTCGGAACTGGGAAATCTGACTTCAATGGGTTCAAGACAACTTGGAATTCAGGAAAAAACTAGCTCTGACTGGGAAAATACTTTTGAACGGTCATCCAATGCACAGTTGTAAGTCGGGAACTCGGGCCTCTTTCTAGAGCTACAACCTGAAGATCACTGACGTCATCATGATTCAACCTCGTTTTTTTCCCTCCAGAGTTCCCAGTTGTCTTGAAAGCACCATAAATCCAGAGAATGGTAGACTTTGATGACAAAGTCTGATGACAAACTTTGCCCACGAAGGACTGCCGCTTCACCTTCCTGTTCCAAGTGAGCAAAGCACAGCAAGGTGAGTCCAACAATGTATTGTACGCTGCTGCATAAATGATGTAATATGCCAGGGAGATATGTATACTGTAGCTAAGAAAGTCATACTAAGTGTATGTTGTGTGGTAAGCTGTTAGTAGCCCATGTGCCTCACCTTAATAATCTGGTCTATTTTCCCCCTCTTAATTTCACCTACTGTTCTGACTTGGTGGTGCACGTGTAGCGTATAACCTGTTTTAGAGAAATGTAATCATATAATATTGTAAGAGCTTTCATTGTCTGATTTATATGCCCCCTTTATTTATCCTAAGGTTCTGACTTGGTGTACAGGGAGAACTCTGTAAGAACGGCCCATGCTCTGAATTGTCACTGTACATTTCAAAAGTTCTGAACAAATAGTTATATTAACTATGTCTGTCCTAGCTCACTCATTAATGTCTTAATCGAAATTATGGATTTCCTCTTATCCCTTTATGCGATAGTTTGTAGAGCTTAATTGTCATTAGAAACCACATTGGTTTAAGCAAGTCAGCCACATCAGCTATGTTTTTCTAAAAGGCAGTAAATGAGGCTGAATGAACTGTTTCGCTGCCAGACAAGGCTCCGCTGAAAGACCGGTGTGGCAGTGGTAAAGTGTTGGGACTGCTGTTGGGACTCTGCTGTTTGGACAGCTTTATGTAGGTCCTAACAGTTTATGGTCACCGTTTGTCACTGTTATAGTGCAATTCATGTATTGTTTAGTGTTGTGTTGTGTAGTGGCTTTGCTGGCATGCATCCCCCAATTTTTGTTTGTTTGTTTGCCCTATCAAGATTTACATGCTAAAATCACCACTGATAGTCAGTATGCTATCTATATCTTATCTCTGCTGTAAAAGCTTTGGATGCTACTCCTCAGTCTACTGAAGTACTGCTATGCTAGGGCATAGTTTGACTTAGTCCTGACTATGTGTTCTCAGTGAGTAGTCAACCCTTCGGCTGACATGGCTCTGGGCCTTCACTGTGTATGTCGCCTGGACAACAGCAGCAGGTGACCAGACACATCTTCATCACTCCAAACACACCTACAGCCAGCGAGTACAACACTCTGACACACACAACCATCCACTCTAACACACAGGGCGGCTCACAATTGGCCCAGCGTCGTCCGGGTTAGGGTTTGGCCGGGGAAGGCCGTCATTGTAAATAAGAATTTGTTCTTAACTGACTTGCCTAGTTAAATAAAAAACATTTTTTTTTACAATTTAGTTATGGTTGATGTGAATGGACTTTAGGATGCTGAGTACAGTTTAGAGCTGAATCCAGATTAGAATTGACATGTAAATAGTAGTAGTCCTGAGTAGTGTAGAGCTGAATCCAGTTTAGAGCTGAATCCAGTTTAGAGCTGAATCCAGTTTAGAGATGAATCCAGTTTAGAGATGAATCCAGTTTAGAATTGAATCCAGATTACAGCTGAATCCAGTTTAGAATTTAATCCAGTTTAGAGCTGAATCCAGCTTAGAGCTGAATCCAGTTTAGAGCTGAATCCAGTTTAGAGCTGAATCCAGTTTAGATCTGAATCCAGCTAAGAGCTGAATCTAGTTTAGAGCTGAATCCAGTTAGAGCTGAATCCAGTTTAGAGCTGAATCCAGTTTAGAGCTGAATCCAGTTTAGAGCTGAATCCAGCTTAGAATTGGATTGCTTACTGTTGTAGAGGTTTGCAGAGAAACGACAAGGAGTCTCTTTTCATTGTCATATTTATTTACATCTTTCTGGATCGACAGGCATCTCCTCTTGGCCTTAACGAGGAGTTTGACTTGAAATCGTTTTTATAGTTCCAATAAATCTAAAATCTATTGTTTTTTTTAATCCTAATTGAAAATTGTATGTGTATTACTATAAATATTGATCACATGCTCTGTGTATGATCATATATTTTGATACATTGAATGTTAATATTGTGAAACTATGTAATACATCTGTTTCAGGAAGTGATGTCACTGAGTACTGCCCCTATATATAGGACCTTTCCACCCCCACCTGAGATATGGAGGCCTGATGAAGACCTAAGGATCAAAACGTTAGAAATAAATAATCACCTGGCAGCATCACCTGGCAGCATTACCTGGCAGCATCACCTGGCAGCATTACCTGGCAGCATCACCTGGCAGCATCACCTGGCAGCATCACCTGGCAGCATCACCTGGCAGCATGAGCAGCAGTGTGCAGCGTTTTCCTTTCTGTTTTTCAGTGAGTTTGCCTACAACTCCAGCACCTGTGGAAAGTACCTGGATGTGCGTATATTCTTCAGCTTTTGTAAATTTACTTATACATAAAACAGTATGTACAGTGGTCAGATGAGGGCAGTGTAGCTACAAATGTTAGTTATGGACTGTGGGTTTGGTGAGAATGGTGAAAGGCCAGAAGGAGACATGAACGCGTACATAGCTGAGACATACATCAGTATGTGAGCGTCCGTCCGTCAGTCAGTCAGTCAGTCCCGTCCGTCAATCACACACTCTTTACTATACTCAGGTCTTTGTTGCATTTGAGTTTAATACAGAAAGTTTGAGGAAGGACAAGATTGCCTTGGCTAAGGTCTTAGCATGTCAACAGGGTTTGACAACGTGTGTCCTCTCCCTTTTCTGAGACCAAGTAGTCAAACACAGATCTATTCACTGAGCCAAAACACAGTCTGAAGAAGAGACGGAAAACATATGTCAAGACATCAGCAGGTTGTGGTGTGTCTAGTTCATCAGGGCTCTACGGATGTGACTGTGTTCGCTCCAGGCTCGGGGGCTAGTCCAGCTAGCAGAGCCCACAGTCAGAGTCCATAGTCTGATCTTAGAACAGCTACTTTTGGGTCCCAACCAAACTTAAGAGCTCCAGAACAGCGGAGCCCCACAGGAGGTCTGGGGCAAGAGGTGATGGTAGTGGGTGTTGACCAACCACCAGGGTCACGTAGCGTTGATCTCTAGAACGCAGTCATCAGTAGAGGGAAGCACCAGGACCTGGCATCCCTGGCTGTGGTTGAACACCTGTCCCGGGCTGAAGGGCTCCAGGCGAGGCATGGGAAGAACCCTGGACTGCTGCTCCCCGCTGCCCACAGAGTGGACACTTCCCTGGCTACAGAAGCTGGCCGTGTCCCCCTGATCATCCAGAGGCCGGTCTATCAGGGAGAGCATGCCGTTTTCTACACAGCTGTCTGTGAACAGAAGGGTAAAGGGGAGTTAGCACCTGGCACAATGCATAATTAAAAACATTTAAAAACATACATTCATGTCAATGGTTGATTTGCATGAATATCCAATATACACAAGTTAGGATTTAGCCCTGTGAGAGTCAAACCTCTGTGAGAGGAGGAGAGAGCCTGAAGAAGGGAGGTAGGACTCACCTGTATCAGGTTGGCTGGCGGAGTTGGCACTGGGAGGTAGGTACTTAAACACCTTGATGTCAGGGAATGGCAGGTGGCCAGCGAACAGGGGCATCAACTCAACCTGTACCCTGTGGTTGGCATTAGCATCCGCTGGCATGGACACCAGCCCTGAGCTTCTGCCATACACCACCCAGCTACTGCCTGCCACTGGGGGAGAACAGAGATGGGTTTAATGTGCTCACCACACACACACACACACACACACACACACAATAATCCACCACTTGAAGTAAACCCACTTTCTGAGTTTATGCACACTTACCTTCATACATGAGCTTGGTGGAGCAGACCTCCTCTGTCTCTGTCTGCCCTTTTTCCTCTGTCCCTCCATCATCTTCCTCATCATCATCAGGTTCAGCCAGTCGTGTAATGGACATCTCCAGCCCACAGAGGGAGCCAGAGTGACAGTTTTGTTGACCAGCCGCAGGCATGATCTCTGCCCTCACACTGTACAGTGTCTGCAACACAACACACCAGGGTTGGGCTCAATTTTGAATTCAGGAACTGATTTGAATTTAAAAGAAGTGAAAAACAGATTTTCTGCTTTTCAGTTTACTTTCTGAATTGACTGACTAATTCCAATTGACCCCAACCCTGCAGAACACAGATATGAAGTAGAACACAGATATGAAGCAGAACACAGATGTAGAACACAGATATGAAGCAGAACACAGATGTAGAACACAGATATAAAGTAGAACACAGACGTAGAATGGAACACAGACGTAGAGTGGAACACAGACGTAGAGTGGAACACAGACGTCGAGTGGAACACAGACGCAGAGTAGAACACAGACGCAGAGTAGAACACAGACACAGAGTAGAACACAGACGTAGAGTAGAACACAGACGCAGAGTAGAACACAGACGTAGAGTAGAACACAGACGTAGAGTAGAACACAGACGTAGAGTAGAACACAGACGTAGAGTGGAACACAGTAGTCGAGTGGAACACAGACGCAGAGTAGAACACAGACGCAGAGTAGAACACAGACGCAGAGTGGAACACAGACGTAGAGTGGAACACAGACGTAGAGTAGAACACAGTAGGGTTGAACACAGTAGTCGAGTGGAACACAGACGCAGAGTAGAACACAGTAGTAGAGTAGAACACAGACGCAGAGTAGAACACAGACGTAGAGTAGAACACAGACGTAGAGTAGAACACAGACGTAGAGTGGAACACAGTAGTCGAGTGGAACACAGACGCAGAGTAGAACACAGACGCAGAGTAGAACACAGACGCAGAGTAGAACACAGACGTAGAGTGGAACACAGACGTAGAGTGGAACACAGACGTAGAGTAGAACACAGTAGGGTTGAACACAGTAAAAAAAGAAACAAAAATAGCTGTTTAGCAAAACGCTAAAGCAATCATTTTGCTATGACTGTCTGGGAGTGGTCTAAATGAGGGGCATAATTGGACGAGCCTAATGGGAGGAATATGGAACCTGAAAACTAGCTGTTATTGGTAGAGAGGTTTGAAACTCTGTTATTGGTCTATTAACTTATATGGCCTGGTGATGTCGCCAGGCAAGCTAAAACTCCAGCCATGCAAATCTGCTGATTAGTAGGACCTGTGTAGATTGTATTTTCAATCAGAAAGTACCAGGAAATAACAGATGAAAATGTTTCACACTTTTACAGTGTTAGTTTCATCAGCTGTTGTACAATATGATACAAAACACAATAAAAACAGAACTTTGACTTCACTGGGCCTTTTAAGCCGACAGGATCAGGTACATTAGGCTACTCACTGTCACTCTCTCCAGTTGAAACTCGTAGTGGTAGGGCTTGAAGGCTGAGACTTCCTCAGAAGCAGAGGAGAAGCTGGCAGAGAACACACACTGTAGACAGACTGGCATGTTTTCCTTCCACCTCACATCCCACACGCAGTAAACACTCTGCTTACTGCACACCAACTATATATAGAGAGAGAAGGACCACACTCTGCTTACTGTACACCAACTATATATAGAGAGAGAGAACCACACTGCTTACTGCACACCAACTATATATAGAGAGAGAGAACCACACTCTGCTTACTGTACACCAACTATATATAGAGAGAGAAGGACCACACTCTGCTTACTGTACACCAACTATATATAGAGAGAGAGGACCACACTGCTTACTGCACACCAACTATATATAGAGAGAGAAGGACCACACACTGCTTACTGCACACCAACTATATATAGAGAGAGAAGGACCACACACTGCTTACTGCACACCAACTATATATAGAGAGAGAGAACCACACTGCTTACTGCACACCAACTATATATATATATATATATATATATATATATATATATATATATATATATATATATATATATATATATATATATATATATATATATATATATAGAGAGAGAGAGAGAGAGAGAGAGAGAGAGAGAGAGAGAGAGAGAGAGAGAGAGAGAGAGAGAGAGAGAGAGAGAGAGAGAGAGAGAGAGAGAGAGAGAGAGAGAGAGAGAACCACACTGCTTACTGCACACCAACTATATACACTGCTCAAAAAAATTACGGGAACACTTAAACAACACAATGTAACTCCAAGTCAATCACACTTCTGTGAAATCAAACTGTCCACTTAGGAAGCAACACTGATTGACAATACATTCCACATGCTGTTGTGCAAATGGAATAGACAACAGGTGGAAATTATAGGCAATTAGCAAGACACCCCCAATAAAGGAGTGGTTCTGCAGGTGGTGACCACAGACCACTTCTCAGTTCCTATGCTTCCTGGCTGATGTTTTGGTCACTTTTGAATGCTGGCGGTGCTTTCACTCTAGTGGTAGCATGAGACGGAGTCTACAACCCACACAAGTGGCTCAGGTAGTGCAGCTCATCCAGGATGGCACATCAATGCGAGCTGTGGCAAGAAGGTTTGCTGTGTCTGTCAGTGTAGTGTCCAGAGCATGGAGGTGCTACCAGGAGACAGGCCAGTACATCAGGAGACGTGGAGGAGGCCGTAGGAGGGCAACAACCCAGCAGCAGGACCGCTAAACTCCGCCTTTGTGCAAGGAGGAGCAGGATGAGCACTGCCAGAGCCCTGCAAAATGACCTCCAGCAGGCCACAAATGTGCATGTGTAAACTCCATGAGGATGGTATGAGGGCCCGACGTCCACAGGTGGGGGTTGTGCTTACAGCCCAACACCGTGCAGGACGTTTGGCATTTGCCAGAGAACACCAAGATTGGCAAATTCGCCACTGGCACCCTGTGCTCTTCACAGATGAAAGCAGGTTCACACTGAGCACATGTGACAGACGTGACAGAGTCTGGAGATGCCGTGGAGAACGTTCTGCTGCCTGCAACATCCTCCAGCATGACCGGTTTGGCGGTGGGTCAGTCATGGTGTGGGGTGGCATTTCTTTGGGGGGCCGCACAGCCCTCCATGTGCTCGCCAGAGGTAGCCTGACTGCCATTAGGTACCCGAGATGAGATCCTCAGACCCCTTGTGAGACCATATGCTGGTGCGGTTGGCCCTGGGTTCCTCCTAATGCAAGAAAATGCTAGACCTCATGTGGCTGGAGTGTGTCAGCAGTTCCTGCAAGAGGAAGGCATTGATGCTATGGACAGACCCCTGTTCCCCAGGCCTGAATCCAATTGAGCACATCTGGGACATCTTGCACCACAGACTCTCCAGGAGTTGGCGGATGCTTTAGTCCAGGTCTGGGAGGAGATCCCTCAGGAGACCATCCGCCACCTCATCAGGAGCATGCCCAGGCATTGTAGGGAGGTCATACAGGCAAGTGGAGGCCACACACACTACTGAGCCTCATTTTGACTCGTTTTAAGGACATTACATCAAAGTTGGATCAGCCTGTAGTGTGGTTTTCCACTTTAATTTTGAGTGTGACTCCAAATCCAGACTTCCATGGGTTGATACATTTGATTTCCATTGATAATTTTTGTGTGATTTTGTTGTCAGCACATTCAACTATGTAAAGAAAAAAGGAGTTAATAAGAATATTTCATTCATTCAGATCTAGGATGTGTTGTTTTAGTGTTTATTTTTTGGAGCAGTGTATATAGAGAGAGAACCACACACTGCTTATTGTACACCAACAATACAGAGAGAGAGAGATCTTACATCAAGTGAAAGTTACAAAAGTGAAGGTCTTACATCTGTGATGAAAATAGGGCTATTGGAATATTGCTGATGTTGAGACTTGTCAGAGCTTATGTCTCTTCTGATGGTTCATTGTTAAGTTACCTGGTGTGCTTTAGTGTTGAGGGACTGCAGTTCCAGAGAAGACTCGTGATGTTTCTCTGTTAGCCTCTGGTCCATCAGGTGAAAGTTCACATCTGACACGTTCTGCAGACACACCTGGATGTACTTCCTGTGAGTCAGGTCAAAGGGTAGCGGTCAAAAGGTCAAATTCTTTCAGATCTGCAAACAGAAAACCAGCAGTACCCCGGACCTCATAGGTTAAGATTTGAATACTAGGTGTTGTTTTTTCCCCAGGTTACCTGTTCCCTGCTGATAATAGTGAGGGTTTAACTGTTCCCTGCTGATAGTAGTGAGGGTTTATCTGTTCCCTGCTGATAGTAGTGAGGGTTTAACTGTTCCCTGCTGATAGTAGTGAGGGTTTATCTGTTCCCTGCTGATAGTAGTGAGGGTTTATCTGTTCCCTGCTGATAGTAGTGAGGGTTTATCTGTTCCCTGCTGATAGTAGTGAGGGTTTAACTGTTCCCTGCTGATAGTAGTGAGGGTTTATCTGTTCCCTGCTGATAGTAGTGAGGGTTTATCTGTTCCCTGCTGATAGTAGTGAGGGTTTATCTGTTCCCTGCTGATAGTAGTGAGGGTTTATCTGTTCCCTGCTGATAGTAGTGAGGGTTTATCTGTTCCCTGCTGATAATAGTGAGGGTTTAACTGTCCCCTGCTGATAGTAGTGAGGGTTTATCTGTTCCCTGCTGATAGTAGTGAGGGTTTAACTGTTCCCTGCTGATAGTAGTGAGGGTTTATCTGTTCCCTGCTGATAGTAGTGAGGGTTTATCTGTTCCCTGCTGATAGTAGTGAGGGTTTATCTGTTCCCTGCTGATAGTAGTGAGGGTTTATCTGTTCCCTGCTGATAATAGTGAGGGTTTATCTGTTCCCTGTTGATAGTAGTGAGGGTTTATCTGTTCCCTGCTGATAGTAGTGAGGGTTTATCTGTTCCCTGCTGATAGTAGTGAGGGTTTATCTGTTCCCTGCTGATAGTAGTGAGGGTTTAACTGTTCCCTGCTGATAGTAGTGAGGGTTTATCTGTTCCCTGCTGATAGTAGTGAGGGTTTAACTGTTCCCTGCTGATAGTAGTGAGGGTTTATCTGTTCCCTGCTGATAGTAGTGAGGGTTTAACTGTTCCCTGCTGATAGTAGTGAGGGTTTATCTGTTCCCTGCTGATAGTAGTGAGGGTTTATCTGTTCCCTGCTGATAGTAGTGAGGGTTTAACTGTTCCCTGCTGATAGTAGTGAGGGTTTATCTGTTCCCTGCTGATAGTAGTGAGGGTTTATCTGTTCCCTGCTGATAGTAGTGAGGGTTTATCTGTTCCCTGCTGATAATAGTGAGGGTTTATCTGTTCCCTGCTGATAGTAGTGAGGGTTTATCTGTTCCCTGCTGATAATAGTGAGGGTTTATCTGTTCCCTGTTGATAGTAGTGAGGGTTTATCTGTTCCCTGCTGATAGTAGTGAGGGTTTATCTGTTCCCTGCTGATAGTAGTGAGGGTTTATCTGTTCCCTGCTGATAGTAGTGAGGGTTTATCTGTTCCCTGCTGATAGTAGTGAGGGTTTATCTGTTCCCTGCTGATAATAGTGAGGGTTTATCTGTTCCCTGTTGATAGTAGTGAGGGTTTATCTGTTCCCTGCTGATAGTAGTGAGGGTTTATCTGTTCCCTGCTGATAGTAGTGAGGGTTTATCTGTTCCCTGCTGATAATAGTGAGGGTTTATCTGTTTCCTGTTGATAGTAGTGAGGGTTTATCTGTTCCCTGTTGATAGTAGTGAGGGTTTATCTGTTCCCTGCTGATAGTAGTGAGGGTTTATCTGTTCCCTGCTGATAGTAGTGAGGGTTTATCTGTTCCCTGCTGATAATAGTGAGGGTTTAAATGTTCCCCGCTGATAATAGTGAGGGTTTACCTGTTCCCTGCTGATAGTAGTGAGGGTTTATCTGTTCCCTGCTGATAGTAGTGAGGGTTTATCTGTTCCCTGCTGATAGTAGTGAGGGTTTATCTGTTCCCTGCTGATAGTAGTGAGGGTTTATCTGTTCCCTGCTGATAGTAGTGAGGGTTTATCTGTTCCCTGCTGATAGTAGTGAGGGTTTATCTGTTCCCTGCTGATAATAGTGAGGGTTTATCTGTTTCCTGTTGATAGTAGTGAGGGTTTATCTGTTCCCTGCTGATAGTAGTGAGGGTTTATCTGTTCCCTGCTGATAGTAGTGAGGGTTTATCTGTTCCCTGCTGATAGTAGTGAGGGTTTATCTGTTCCCTGCTGATAATAGTGAGGGTTTAAATGTTCCCCGCTGATAATAGTGAGGGTTTACCTGTTCCCTGCTGATAGTAGTGAGTGCTTGGCCTTAAAGGGGATGTAGAAGGTGAGGGATATTGGAGTGGAGTAGATGGACCAGGGACAGTCTACAGACATCTGTGCACAGAGAACAGAGAGAGACCATGACAGAATATGTTACTCGTCTCCATTCAAAATAAGCCATCCAATTCTTTATAAATTAAGAAAAATAATATTTAACTTGACAATGTAGACAAAATGCATAACAAATCCCAAAAGTCATTGAAAATCACTATATCTACATTATTTATCCTGCATTGCTATTAACAAGATCAAACATATCTCTGTCCTCAGTACCCTCTGGTTGATGGCGGTCATGTGGTTATCGGGGTGGCTGTAGCTCCGGGGACGGTGGTGTATCTCTCCGTTTGTGAGTCTCTGGTTCTCGGGCCGGACTGGATCAGAAGGGATGACACACAGTACCTCCAGCTGAAACTCCAGGGTGTGATAGGGTGGGGTGGGAGGTAGAGAGATACTGGTCACTTTGTCAGACGACTGGATGAACAGAACACTCTCATCCACACGCTCTGCAGACGAGAGGAGAAGAGGGGAGGGTGAGGACAAAGAGAGAGAGACTCAGTGAGGGATGAGGAAGGATGATTGGTGTGGAACTAAGTTGAGAAGGAAGACACGGACGAGCAGAAAACTACAGCTAGGATCAGGATACAATTTAGAGAGGGTGCTTTCACATGTCGCCCCCCCCCCCCCCCCCCCCCTGTATAATCCGGATCCCGGAGCATTTAGTGTGCTCATCCGAGCCATAAAGCATGTAATGAAACGCAAACGAACTCTGGCTGAAATGAGTGCCGGGTATTGTGACGCAGGCATCGTAATTCGCGTGTAACTTTTTGTTCATTGTAAACAAGCTAGCTTGCTAATAATAACATCATGTAGAATATGCGTCTTGCAAATCGCATCCTGAAACTGTTATTTTCAGGGCTTGTGGAAGCAAAATTTATTTTTTTGTAGAATTCTATATTTTTTGTAGAATTCTATATTTTTTGTAGAATTCTATATTTTTTTGTAGAATTCTATATTTTTTGTAGAAACGCTCCAGGATATCGAACCAGGGAACCGAATTTCATGTGAACATTTCTCACGATTTCTCTGTTCTGACCTGCAGTGCTGTTGAAGATGGTAGCAGGGCAGGAGGAGGAGGTGAGGATGGGAATGCTGTCTATGTTAGTGAGCTGCAGGGCGTCTCCCTTCTTCACAGTGTAGTGACCTGTCTGCAGCCTGACCTTTGCCCTCTGGGGGAGGCCTGCCAGCAGCTGGTCTGAGACAGAGACAGTGTGTGTTTTTTGAAAATGGTCCGTTCAAACATTGTATTTAACATTTACAATACATGACAGTCACACAAAAACAACAACAAAACATACAATATATACAAAAACAAATTAAATGCATTACACAAAGCAGCAATGACATATATGAAATGTATCAAAAAGACAAGGAAAATACAGTATGGGCAGTGATGGAAAAAGTACCCAATTGTCATACTTGAGTAAAAAAAAAAAAAAAAATGAAAGTAACCAAGTAAAATACTACTTGAATAAAAGTCTAAAAGTATTTGGTTTTAAATATACTTAAGTATCAAAAGAAAAAGTATAAAGCATAAATCATTTTAAAGTTCTTATACAGAAGAAGGAGAACAAGTATTTGATAACCTGCAAAATCGGCAGGTTTTCCCACTTACAAAGCATGTAGAGGTCTGTCATTTTTATCATAGGTACACTTCAACTGTGAGAGACGGAATCTAAAACAAAAATCCAGAAAATCACGTTGTATGATTTTTAAGTAATTAATTAGCATTTTATTGCATGACATAAGTATTTGATACATCAGAAAAGCAGAACTTAATATTTGGTACAGAAACCTTTGTTTGCAATTACAGAGATCATACGTTTCCTGTAGTTCTTGACCAGGTTTGCACACACTGCAGCAGGGATTATGGCCCACTCCTCCATACAGACCTTCTCCAGATCCTTCAGGTTTCGGGGCTGTCGCTGGGCAATACAGACCTTCAGCTCCCTCCAAAGATTTTCTATTGGGTTCAGGTCTGGAGACTGGCTAGGCCACTCCAGGACCTTGAGCTACTTCTTACGGAGCCACTCCTTAGTTGCCCTGGCTGTGTATTTCGGGTCGTTGTCATGCTGGAAGACCCAGCCACGACCCATCTTCAATGCTCCTACTGGGGGAAGGAGGTTGTTGGCCAAGATCTTGCGATACATGGCCCCATCCATCCTCCCCTCAATACGGTGCAGTTGTCCTGTCCCCAAAGAAAGCATCCCCAAAGAATGATGTTTCCACCTCCATGCTTCACGGTTGGGAGGGTGTTCTTGGGATTGTACTCATCCTTCTTCTTCCTCCAAACACGGCGAGTGGAGTTTAGACCAAAAATGTATATTTTTGTCTCATCAGACCATATGACCTTCTCCCATTCCTCCTCTGGATCATCCAGATGGTCAGTGGCAAACTTCAGACGGGCCTGGACATGCGCTGGCTTGAGCAGGGGGACCTTGCGTGCGCTGCAGGATTTTAATCCATGACGGCGTAGTGTGTTACTAATGGTTTTCTTTGAGACTGTGGTCCCAGCTCTCTTCAGGTCATTGACCAGGTCCTGCCGTGTAGTTCTGGGCTAATCCCTCACCTTCCTCATGATCATTGATGCCCCACGAGGTGAGATCTTGCATGGAGCCCCAGACCGAGGGTGATTGACCGTCATTTTGAACTTCTTCCATTTTCTAATAATTGTGCCAACAGTTGTTGCCTTCTCACCAAGCTGCTTGCCTATTGTCCTGTAGCCCATCCCAGCCTTGTGCAGGTCAACAATTTTATCCCTGATGTCCTTACACAGCTCACTGGTCTTGGCCATTGTGGAGAGGTTGGAGTCTGTTTGATTGAGTGTGTGGACAGGTGTCTTTCATACAGGTAATGAGTTCAAACAGGTGCAGTTAATACAGGTAATGAGTGGAGAGCAGCAGGTCTTCTTAAATAAAAACTAACAGGTCTGTGAGAGACGGAATTCTTACTAGTTGGTAGGTGATCAAATACTGTCATGCAATAAAATGCAAATTAATTACTTAAAAATCATACAATGTGATTTTCTGGATTTTTGTCTCTCACAGTTGAAGTGTACCTATGATTTAAAAAAATACAGACCTCTACATGCTTTGTAAGTAGGAAAACCTACAAAATCGGCAGTGTATCAAACACTTGTTCTCCCCACTGTATATGGCAAATTAAGCATTTGTGTTTAGTAAGTCCGACAAATCAGAGGCAGTAGGAATGAGCAGGGATCTTCTCTTGATAGGTGCGTGAATTTGTCAACTTTCCTGTCCTGTTAAGCATTCAAAGTGTAACGAGTACTTTAGGGTGTCAGGAAAAATGTATGGAGTAAAAAGTACCTTACTCTCTTTAGGAATGTAGTGAAGTAAAAGTAAAAGTTGTCCAAAATATCAATAGTAAAGTATAGATAGACCAAAAAAACAACTTAAGTAGTAATTTAAAGTATTTTTACTTAAGTATTTTACACCACTGAGTATGGGTTCAGCATATTAATGTGTGTGGCAGGGTAGGCTCCTCAGAGGAGGACCATCCTACTAAGTGAATTTCCTACATTTCCTACAGTCAAGTCACCAAATAACTAATTAAAACACTGTTTTGCAATGGTCTACAGAAGCCTCAACAGCACCCTCTAGGGAAGCACCATGGTATGGTATAGCCGGAGGACAGCTAGCTTCCGTCCTCCTCTGGGTACATTGACTTCAACACAAAACCTAGGAGGCTCATGGTTCTCAACCCCTTCCATAGACTTACACAGTAATTATGACAACTTACGGAGGACGTCCTCCAACCTATCAGTGCTCTTGCAGCATGAACTTAAATGTTCATCCAATAAAAGGATCAGAGAATGAATCTAGTACTAAAAGCATAAGCTATAGCTAGCTAGCACTGCAGTGCATAAACTGTGGTGACTAGTTGAATCAAAGAAAGAAAGACAATTTAATTTCTTCAAAAATGAAGAAGCAGCAGAGAGCTAGCTATATTTCTTTTTTTTCTTAGTTTACCTTTCACTTACTTAGCTAATGCCGCTAATTTAAGTCTACTCAATAACCTGCCTCAAACAGAGAGGAATACTATATATGTTGGCTAGCAAGCTAACTGGCTAAAGCTATCCAACACTGCAACTCTTCCAAGTAAGGTATGCTTTTCGGTTTTATACATTTATTGCCACCGGGGTCCGTAGATTCTGTTGCAAAATGTTTCTTAATTAAAGGGATACTTCTGGATTTTGTCAATGAGGCCCTTTATCTACTTCCCAGATGAACTCGGAGACATAAGAATAATATCCACATGTCCAGTAAGAAGGTAGTACAGGTGTGTGGTGGTAGTACAGGTGTGAGGTGGTAGTACAGGTGTGAGGTGGTAGTACAGGTGTGAGGTGGTAGTACAGGTGTGAGGTGGTAGTACAGGTGTGAGGTGGTAGTACAGGTGTGAGGTGGTAGTACAGGTGTGTGGTGGTAGTACAGGTGTGAGGTGGTTGTACAGGTGTGTGGTGGTAGTACAGGTGTGAGGTGGTAGTACAGGTGTGAGGTGGTAGTACAGGTGTGTGGTGGTAGTACAGGTGTGTGGTGGTAGTACAGGTGTGTGGTGGTAGTACAGGTGTGTGGTGGTAGTACAGGTGTGTGGTGGTAGTACAGGTGTGTGGTGGTAGTACAGGTGTGAGGTGGTAGTACAGGTGTGAGGTGGTAGTACAGGTGTGAGGTGGTAGTACAGGTGTGTGGTGGTAGTACAGGTGTGTGGTGGTAGTACAGGTGTGAGGTGGTAGTACAGGTGTGTGGTGGTAGTACAGGTGTGTGGTGGTAGTGCAGGTGTGAGGTGGTAGTACAGGTGTGAGGTGGTAGTACGGGTGTGAGGTGGTAGTACAGGTGTGTGGTGGTAGTACAGGTGTGAGGTGGTAGTACAGGTGTGAGGTGGTAGTACAGGTGTGTGGTGGTAGTACAGGTGTGTGGTGGTAGTACAGGTGTGTGGTGGTAGTGCAGGTGTGAGGTGGTAGTACAGGTGTGAGGTGGTAGTACGGGTGTGAGGTGGTAGTACGGGTGTGAGGTGGTAGTACAGGTGTGTGGTGGTAGTACAGGTGTGAGGTGGTAGTACAGGTGTGAGGTGGTAGTACAGGTGTGAGGTGGTAGTACAGGTGTGTGGTGGTAGTACGGGTGTGAGGTGGTTGTACAGGTGTGTGGTGGTAGTACAGGTGTGAGGTGGTAGTACAGGTGTGTGGTGGTAGTACAGGTGTGTGGTGGTAGTACAGGTGTGTGGTGGTAGTACAGGTGTGTGGTGGTAGTACAGGTGTGAGGTGGTAGTACAGGTGTGAGGTGGTAGTACAGGTGTGTGGTGGTAGTACAGGTGTGAGGTAGTAGTACAGGTGTGAGGTGGTAGTACAGGTGTGAGGTGGTAGTACAGGTGTGTGGTGGTAGTACAGGTGTGTGGTGGTAGTACGGGTGTGAGGTGGTTGTACAGGTGTGTGGTGGTAGTACAGGTGTGAGGTGGTAGTACAGGTGTGTGGTGGTAGTACAGGTGTGTGGTGGTAGTACAGGTGTGTGGTGGTAGTACAGGTGTGTGGTGGTAGTACAGGTGTGTGGTGGTAGTACAGGTGTGAGGTGGTAGTACAGGTGTGAGGTGGTAGTACAGGTGTGTGGTGGTAGTACAGGTGTGTGGTGGTAGTACGGGTGTGAGGTGGTAGTACAGGTGTGTGGTGGTAGTACGGGTGTGAGGTGGTTGTACAGGTGTGTGGTGGTAGTACAGGTGTGAGGTGGTAGTACAGGTGTGTGGTGGTAGTACAGGTGTGTGGTGGTAGTACAGGTGTGTGGTGGTAGTACAGGTGTGTGGTGGTAGTACAGGTGTGAGGTGGTAGTACAGGTGTGAGGTGGTAGTACAGGTGTGTGGTGGTAGTAGTACAGGTGTGTGGTGGTAGTAGTACAGGTGTGTGGTGGTAGTACAGGTGTGATTATATCAGTCATTTGAATTGTGTGTATCATAAACTAAATTTGAGTGTTGCAATTAGTAGTTGTTTAATCTGTTAACAAACTTTATTTTTTACTTGTATCTAGTTTTTTAGTGGTTTGGTTTTCATATAAGCCCTTGGATTCCAACCATACCTGTACACCGTTTTATTAAAATGATTCAAATCTGCATCTCAAACTAAATGTGAGAGAGAGAGAAGAGAGGAGAGAGGAGAGAGGAGAGAGAAGAGAGGAGAGAGGAGAGAGGAGAGACCTGTGAGGGGCTCCACAGTGAGTTGGGGCTCCTGAGAATAGACCTCATACTGGACCAGAGGAGAGATGTGAGGGAGGACAAACTGGACCTGGCCCACTGTGGCACACAGCTGACGCAACGTGTAGGTACCGAGCTCCTGACTCTACACCAGGGGAGAGTGAGGGCGCGAGAGAGGGAGAGAAGGAGGGAGAGGGAGAGAGGGAGAGAGAGAGAGAGAGAGAGAGAGAGAGAAAGAGGGAGGGAGAGAAAGAGGGAGGGAGCGAGAGGGATGGAGCGAGAGGGAGGGAGCGAGAGGGAGGGATCGAGAGGGAGGAAGCGAGAGGGAGGAAGCGAGAGGGAGGAAGCGAGAGGGGGGAAGCGAGAGGGGGGAGAGAGGGAGCGAGCGAGCGAGAAGGAGCGAGAAAGAGAGAGAAAAGAGTCAATAGACAATCTACAATCTCAAGTGATAATGACGTCCTGTATTTGCAGTTAAAGCCCTGTCCTGTGGAAGAGGACAACCACAGCATTATAATAAGGGTCTTACTGGTACACTGAAGACAATGCTGTTGTTGCCCGGCAGCAGAGTGACATCACCACTCATTAGCATCTTTGCCCCGTCCTCCATGACAACAGGAACTGGGCTGACAAGGTTGGGCGTGTCCGGTGACGGGCTGCTGTCACGACGACGCATGACCAGGTGTGTGTTCTTACACACCATGCCGGTGGAGTTGAGTGTACGAGGGTCCGAGGGGCTGCGGTCCTGGATCTCTTCCAGCTCCAGAGAAGGGACAGCAGCGGAGGGGGGCATCGCTGAGGAGTTACCCAGGGGAAAAAGCACCGTCCCTGGGTATGGCCGTCTCTGTGGCCCCCTGGTCTTCCCGTTAGTCTCTCCCTGCTCCAGGTTAAAGTGAACACTGGCAGCCAGCTGTTCCAGAGGTACGGCCACAGGCATCAAGCTGCGCAGACACAACTCCACCTGCAGGGCGGTGCCAGAGTGCACCGTGGCTGTTGCCGGGCGGAACTGCAGCTGCTTGAGCTGGGCGAAATAACTCATACTGAGCGCCACCTTCTGGGCTGTAGAGGGATAAGAGGTGAAGGGAGAGAGAGACAGGGGCACGGTGAAATATAATAGTGTGTCAATAGATGGATCTACAACAGGGCTCCAACACTAACCAACACTAACCTAGGACACCTGACATGCAACGTTCTGGAACTTTCCGATAGAAATATGTTATGTAGAACAAACACGCCTCTCTGACATGTAGAATAAGGAATCACATCGGCTCCAATCATTGGCATTTCTATCCGCAACATTCAAAAACGTTTGGTAACCGAACGAGGCCCAGGTTTGTTACGACTGGGGTTTGAGCGAAAACCTACAGGACAGGAGAGTAGTTCTCCTGGAACAGGGTTAGACATAAATCATGTTGACTGACTAAAATAATCTGCTATGACTGGCTGCTTACCCTTGCTGTCTGTTGATTGGTCGGCGAAAGTCAGGATCTCCTGACAGAAGTGAATCCTCTCCTCATTGGTCAGATTGGCATCACCTGCCAACAAGGCACTTGTCTGCAGGTAGCTACGGGTGGGTTGTCAAGGAAACCAGCAGCCAACGGGCAATGAGAACAAGAGCTACAATATGCGAAAGAAATTGGTCCTTCAGACTAGCTTATAGTTGTAAACATCCTTTGCTATTTGTTTCTTAGTTGTTTTAATTCAACGTTTTTATGTGCTGTGTGTTATGACTGCTGCAAAAAGAATTGCCTCTCGGAGGACATCAACATTCTCTGAATCTGAATATAGAAAAAGTGAATGGCATTCATTCAAAAGAGATGACATAAATGGCAACACTTGACCTATTTGGCATTACACTTTTCTACTCATTTACATCCAGTGACAATTCCTCTGTAGGTTTCTTCCTAGGTTCCTGCCTTCCAGGGAGTTTTTCACACTGTGCTCCTGCCTCTGGTCTTTCATTGATTGGGGATACTTCTCTGTCTTCCCCAGCAGTTTCTGGCACTCAGCCATCTGCTTCCTGGTGTGAGTGACAGGTAGGCTCCACCCCTCTGATACGTATGACCCCAGAGCATTCTGCAAGAAGCTCTCCGCCTGCTCAGGATCACCTTTCCTCCTTATCGCACGCACGCACACACACACACACACGCACACACACACACCACACACAGCACACAGCACACAGCACACAGCACACAGCACACAGCAAGCACACACACACTTAAGTTACTACATGTCCTGTACTTGACTTCTTGACTGTGCAGAAGACGGTAGAAAGACATTTACAGGCGGAAGTGGAATTGATGACCATCACGGTCTCTTACATGTAGAACTCAGCCAGGCTCTTCCCAACGAGCCGCGCTGACCTCATCCTGCCAATGGCCGTGTACATCTCCACAGCAGCATGGGACAACTCCTGATGGACGGATAGAGGATGGAGGGAAGGAGGGAGGAAAGGAGGGAGGATGGAGGGAAGGAGGGAGAGAGGAAAGGAGGGAAGAAAGGAGGGATGAGGGAGGAAATTAGGAACGTAGGGAGGGAGGGAGGGAGGGAGGGAGGGAGGGGAGAAAGAAGGAAGGAGAGAAAGAAGGAAGGAGAGAGGGAGGCACAGGGGGATAAATTGATGCCGTTTAGTTTAATGAATCAAGCCGACATACTTTTTATCTGACAGCCTGTCACCACATACAAACCAACATGTTTCATATCTGAACTTACAAGATAATGTCTCTCAAACGCCTCCACAGAAGACAGGGCCTCCTTCAGTTTTTTATACGGGCTCTGCAAGCTGTGGACTGAAAGAGGAACTAGGACAAGTGAGGAATTGATCCCACTAGAGTAGTGCTCTGTACATTGCTGTTGCATTTGGCTCAGAACCTAGATCTCATCCCGTCTGCTTCGTCAATGCCAATCTACTGAGAGCCAATATCAAGCCCCCCCCCCCCCCCACACACCCCCTCACCAGTCTCAGCCTTCTCATCCCCCAGTCCAGCCAGCAGGTCCACAGTTCGGTTCAGCTCCAGAGACAGTGGACCCCTCTCTGACACCAGACCACACATATAGCCCAGAGACTTCAGCTGGGGGAGGGAGGGAGGGAGGGGAGTTGGGTTTGAAAGAAGTTAAGAAAATAAAAATATAAACTTTTAATTTAACTAGGCAAGTCAGTTAAGAACAAATTCTTATTTTCAATGACGGCCTAACAATGGGTTAAGTGCCTGTTCAGGGGCAGAAGACAGATTTTCACCTAGTCAGCTAGGGGATTCGACCCAGCGACCTTTCGGTTACTAGCCCAATGCTCTAACCACTAGGCTACCTGCCTAGGTTCAAGATGAGTAGTTATGAGTCGTTATGAGGTACATTTATAGTAGCTATAATATAACAATGCTTCAACCAATCAAAGCCCTTTTTACATCAGCATTTGTCACAAAGTGATTTACAGATACCCAGCCTAAAACCCCAAAGAGCAAGCAATGCAGAGGCAGAAGCACAGATGAAAAACTCCTTAGAAGGCAGGAACCTAGGTGGAAGCCTACCTTGTCAGTAGCATAGGCCCACAGGCCCACAGTGTGGGAGACATTAGCCTCTAGCTGGGCCTGGTCACAGCAGCCTTCTATACGATGCAGCACCTCCAGGCAGCTGAGGAAGACCCAGCAGTCTAATGCACCCTCTAGCATAGACACCTACACAACAACAACAGTTTAGCTAACAGCACACTGCAAAACGCTTGTAATTAAACAGAGATTAAAACAGAGAGAGAGAGAGAGAGAGGAGAAGCAGCAAGAAAACTCCACCCCATCACCACCCAGTAACAGTACCTCCATCACCACCCAGTAACCGTACCCCCATCACCACCCAGTAACCGTACCTCCATCACCACCCAGTAACCGTACCCCCATCACCACCCAGTAACCGTACCCCATCACCACCCAGTAACCGTACCCCATCACCACCTAGTAACTGTACCTCCATCACCACCCAGTAACCGTACCCCATCACCACCCAGTAACCGTACCCCCATGACCACCCAGTAACCGTACCCCATCACCACCCAGTAACCGTACCCCATCACCACCCAGTAACCATACCCCCATCACCACCCAGTAACCGTACCCACATCACCACCCAGTAACCGTACCCCTTTACCACGCAGTAACCGTACCCCCATCACCACCCAGTAACCGTACCCCCATCACCACCCAGTAACCGTACCCCATCACCACCCAGTAACCGTACCCCATCACCACCTAGTAACCGTACCTCCATCACCACCCAGTAACCGTACCCCATCACCACCCAGTAACCGTACCCCCATCACCACCCAGTAACCGTACCCCATCACCACCCAGTAACCGTACCCCATCACCACCCAGTAACCATACCCCCATCACCACCCAGTAACCGTACCCCCATCACCACCCAGTAACCGTACCCACATCACCACCCAGTAACCGTACCCCTTTACCACGCAGTAACCGTACCCCCATCACCACCCAGTAACCGTACCCCCATCACCACCCAGTAACCGTACCCCATCACAACCCAGTAACCGTACCCTCATCACAACCCAGTAACCGTACCTCCATCACCACCCAGTAACCGTACCTCCATCACCACCCAGTAACCGTACCCCCATCACCACCCAGTAACCGTACCTCCATCACCACCCAGTAACCGTACCTCCAGCAGGCATAGCTCCTGGACACAGTTATGCAGCAGCTCCAGGGCTCTCTGTGTCACCTCCCAGGGCCTCTGGAGGAAGATGAGCAGGGTACACTGACGACAGAACAGGTAGCTGCGTAACTCTAGCAGGCTAGCCTGCCCGCGTTGGATCCCATCTCTCTTCTCCATGTCTATGGGGCGCCTCAGGAGCAAGCCAGTCCAGCTCTTCACCGGGGAGCAGAAAGAACCCAGCCAGTTGGCACCGTCTACAAACAGACGAGCAGAAAGACACAACTATGTGCTGGTTTTAATGCATTGAGTCGCTGACTTATAAAGCTTGAGTGATTTTGGGGCATTGTTTGGGGGGTATTTTATTAGTATCTCCATCAGCTGTTTTCTGGTATTTTATTAGGATCCTCATTAGCTTTTTCAGCAGCTCCTCTTCCTGGGGTCCACACAACATGACATAATACAGAACATTATAATACAGGACAGTAATAGACAAGAACAGCTCAAGGACAGAACTACACACAGCCTACATATCAATACATACACACCAACGATCTAGGTCAGATAGGAGAGAGGCATTGTGCCGTGAGGTGTTGTTTTATCTATTTCTTGAAACCAGGTTTGTTGTTTTATTTCAGCAATATGAGATGGAAGGAAGTTCCATGCAATAATGGCTCTATATAATACTGTACGCTTTCTTGAATTTGTTCTGGATTTGGGGACTGTGAAAATACCCCTGGTGGCATGTCTGGTGGGATACGTGTGTGTGTCAGAGCTTTGTATTAGTTGACTATGCAAACAATTTGGGATTTTCAACACATTGATGTTTCTTATAAAAATAAGTGATGCAGTCAGTCTCTCCTCAACTCTTAGCTTTCTCCCCATTTTCGTGTTGGCCAATTGGTAGTTACAGTCTTGTCTCATCGCTGCAACTCCCGTATGGACTCGGGAGAGGCGAAGGTCAAGAGCCGTGCGTCCTCCGAAACACGACCCAGCCGAGACGCACTGCTTCTTGACACAAGGCCCACTTAACCCGGAAGCAAGTTGCATCAATGTGTCGGAGGAAACACCGTATGAGTCTCCCGGTCACCAATTGTGGGTCTCCCGGTCGCCAATTGTGAGTCTCCCGGTCCCGGCCAGCTGCGACAGAGCCTGGACTCGAACCAGGATCTCTAGTGGCACAACCTTAGACCACTGCACCACACGGGAGGTGGCTATATATTTATGTGGACTTTAGCTCAGTTGGTAAAGCATTCTGTTTGCAAAGCTAGGGTTGTGGGTTCGATTCCCGGGACCACTCGTCTGTAAAACGTAAGCACGCATGACTATAAATTGCTTTGGATTAAAGCGTCTGCTAAATGGCATATAATGTTATACAGTACCTTCGGAAAGTATTTAGACCCCTTGATTTTTCCACATTTTGTAACGTTACAGCCGTATATCAAAATGGATTAAAAACATGTTATCCTCGTCAATCTACACACACACACACACACATTACCCCATAATGACAAAGCAAAAACAGGTTTTTAATTATTTTTGCTACAACCCCAAAGCATGATGCTGCCACCACCATGCTTCACCGTAGGGATGCTGCCACCACCATGCTTCACCGTAGGGATGCTGCCACCACCATGCTTCACCGTAGGGATGGTGCCTCCACCATGCTTCACCGTAGGGATGGTGCCTCCACCATGCTTCACCGTAGGGATGGTGCCAGATTTCCTCCAGACATGACGCTTGGCATTCAGGCCAAAGAGTTCAATCTTGGTTTCATCAGGCAAGAGAATCTCGTTTCTCATGGTCGGAGAGTCTTTAGTTGTATTTTGGCAAACTCCAAGCGGGCTGTCATGTGCCTTTTACTGAGGAGTGGCTTCCGACTCTACCATAAAAGCCTGATTGGCCAGTACTGCAGAGATGGTTGTGATAACCTTCCAGAAGGACATCTTCACAGAGGAACTCTAAAGTTCCGTCAGAGTGACCATCGGGTACCTCCAAGACCAATACCCTTGCTCAGTTTGGCCGGGCTGCCAGCTCTAGGAAGAGTCTTGGTGGTTCCAAACTTCTTCCATTTAAGAATGATGGGAGGCCACTGTGTTCTTGGGGACCTTCAATTCTGCAGAAATGTTTTGGTACCCTTCCCCAGATCTGTGCCTCGACACAATCTTGTCTCGGAGCTCTACGGACAATTCCTTCGACCTCATGTTTTGGTTTTTGCTCTTACTTGCACAGTCATCTGTGGACTTTATATAGACAGGTGTGTGCCTTTCCAAATCATGACCAATCAATTGAATTTACCACTGGTGAACTCCAATTAAGTTGTAGAAACATCTCAAGGATGATCAATGGAAACAGGATGCACCTGAGCTCAATTTCAAGTCTCAGAGCAAAGGGTCTGAATACTTATGTAAATGTGAAATCTGTTATTTGTTTTAATTAAATTATAAAAAATGTCTAAAAACCTGATTTTGTTTTGTCATTATGGGGTATTGTGTGTAGACTGATGAGGGAGAAAAAAATACAATTTAATCAATTTTAGAATAAGGCTGTAACGTAACAAAATGTGGAAAAAGTCAAGGGGTCTGAATACTTTCCAAAGACACTTATTAGAACACCTATAAAGCTTGCGTGAGAGGGCTATACATGTACCTCCAGCCCCGAAGTTGAGAACATACTGAGTGAAGAGGGCGTCCAGCTCGTCGTACTGTAGCAGAGCATCCTCAAACTGCTGTAGCATCTCAAACACAAAGGCCAACTCCTCCTGCACACAACAAAACACAGATACACATCACACGTGATCGAACATACATACTAATCATACATGATTAGTACACACACACACACACACACACACACGCACCCATCCAAAAGCATCCCGGAGTCGCCTCTTCATTATTGACGAAGATGCCAGTTGCGGACTTGTGAGGCGTCTGTTTCTCAAACTACACACTAATGTATTTGTCCTCTTGCTCAGTTGTGCACCGGGGCCTCCCACTCCTCTTTCTATTCTGGTTAGAGCCAATTTGCGCTGTTCTGTGAAGGGAGTAGTACACAGCGTTGTACCAGATCTTCAGTTTCTTGGCAATGGACTAGCCTTCATTTCTCAGAACAAGAATAGACTGACGAGTTTCAGAAGAAAGTTATTTGTTTCTGGCCATTTTGAGCCTGTAATCGAACTCACAAATGCTAATGCTCCAGATACTCAACTAGTCTAAGGCCAGTTTTATTGCTTCTTTAATCAGAACAAAAGCTTTCAGCTGTGCCAACATAATTACAAAAGGGTTTTCTAATGGTCAACTAGCCTTTTAAAATGATAAACTTGAATTAGCTAACACAACGTGCTATTGGAACACAGGAGTGATGTTTGCTGATAATGGGCCTCTGTACGCCTATGTAGATATTCCATAAAAAAAATCAGCCGTTTCCAGCTACAATAGTCATTTACAACATTAACAATGTCTACACTGTATTTCTAATCAATTTGATGTTATTTTAATGGACAAAAAAATGTGCTTTTCTTTCAAAAACAAGGACATTTCTAAGTGACTACAAACTTTTGAATGGTAGTGTATACACTATATATATAAACACACACCCTCTTCTTCCTGTATAAAACCACAGATTCACCTGAGACACACAGACTGGCAGGTACAGACCTACCTGTACCATGAAGTAGTCACAGAAGCTCCATCCGGGCTGATTGCGTTTCTCCCGGAGGGTGCGCATGTCCTCCTCGAAGCGTCCCAGGTTCTGAGTGAAGGACATCAGCAGTAGAGTCCTCAGCTTCAGCAGGAAGGCACTCCACGACTCCTGAGACCTGGACGAATTCTTTAGAGGGTCTGACAGAACCACACAACTAGGTGAGAAAGAGAGAGGAGAGAGGAGAGAAGGAAAGAAGGAAAGAGAGAGGAGAGAAGGAGAGAGAGAGAGTAAGAGCAAATGAGAGACATTTGTATCTGATCTATCAGAACAATTCTTTCTTCTTGCTATTTGTGTTTTTCATTTCCAGCCTCCATTTTGTTTGTATCTTGTGTTGTAAAGTGTGTCCATTTTGTTTGCATCTTGTGTTGTAAAGTGTGTCCATTTTGTTTGTATCTTGTGTTGTAAAGTGTGTCCATTTTGTTTGTATCTTGTGTGTCTCACCGGTCATTCTGCTTGTTACAGAAGTCGTTGCGGATCTTGTCCACTAAGGAAGAGCGAGGCAGGATGTTGGTCTTGTTCTTCTTCTTGGCGTCGCTGGTCTCCACGACAACGATGACCCAGTCAGCTGACCCGTGGAGCCGCAGGTTGCCCTGCCACCTCATCATGTTGTCCCTGACTGACGCCTTGTACACCTCAGTGTCCTAGAGGGTTTATTGACAGTTCATTATTCATTCATTGGTTAGTCCTTTCTGAACCCCTAATAATAATACCAATAATAATATTAACAATAACAACAATAATAATACCAGCAAAAACAATAAAACCAACAATAACAATAATAATAACAACAATAACAATACTAATAACATTAACAACGACAATAATAATATCAACAATAATAATAATAATAATAATAATAATAATAACATTTGTTAATAATAACAATAACAATAATAATAACACAAATATTAATAATTATGATAATAACAATAACAGTAATAATAACAATAATAATGATAATAATGACATCATAACAATCATAATAATAACAACAATAATAATAATAATCATAATAATAACAACCATAAAGGTATTTTTTGTTGGTTCACTGTTTCAGACAATCATAAAGTAACTCTCTCACATTACGAGTAAAAACAAAAATAAACTGCTGTGTATCTCCAGTCCCTTTTCAGGGCATCAAATGCCAGGAAATAGTAATGGTGCAAACCTCTATAGGAGTCATTACTATCAAATGCCCTGGATGAATGACATGTATTATTTAATGAGTCCAAACAGCCTTGATATACTAAAAGTGCTTGTAAAACAACAAAAGGCTCTCTGCCATAGCTATCCGTCACGCACTGTTTCCCACGTCGGTCACGAGTCGCCGGCTGGACGGCACCTTCCTTAAAACAACCGCCCTTTTAGTACATCAACAAACTTCTGTTTCCTCAGCACTGCTCTGCTCTCCCTGAACAGACTGAGGGGCCAGCCAGGTTACACTCATTAGGACAGACAGACAAACTGAGGGGCCAGCCAGGTTACACTCATTGGGGCGGCAGGGTAGCCTAGTGGTTAGAGCGTTGGACTAGTAACCGGAAGGGGGTGGGGGTGAGAGTGAGAGTGAGAGTGAGAGTGAGAGTGAGAGTGAGAGAGAGAGAGAGAGAGAGAGAGAGAGACAGGACAGACAGACAGACGAGGAATAGAGGAATCCTCCTGAGACTAAACGCAAACAACATGTGAACCAGCTGGAATACACAACATGTAATGTGTTGTATCTGTCTGCCATCCATCTGCTGCCTGCACTGAGAATAATACTGATTATCCACTCTGGAGCAAATCATCTAGCTAGGCTGTTACATCCCACCGGTTATTTAATGGAGGGTAGAGTAGAATGTATGTGTGTGTGTGTGTGTGTGTGTGTGTGTGTGTGTGTGTGTGTGTGTACACGTGTTCAAGTCCCCACAAGAATAGTAAACAAATGAGAATTTTACCATCTGGGGACATTTTCTTAGTCCCCATGAGGTCAAATACTATTTCTAGGGGGTTTAGGGTTAAGGTTAATTACATTAAGGGTTAGCATTAAGGGTTAGCAGCTGGGGTTCGTTTTAGGGTTATGCTGGGGTTAGTTTTAGGGTTAGGCTGGGGTTAGTTTTAGGGTTAGGCTGGGGTTAGTTTTAGGGTTATGCTGGGGTTAGTTTTAGGGTTAGGCTGGGGTTAGTTTTAGGGTTATGCTGGGGTTAGTTTTAGGGTTAGGTTTTAGGGTTATGCTGGGGGTTAGTTTTAGGGTTAGGCTGAGGTTCGTTTTAGGGTTAGGTTTTAGGGTTAGGCTGGGGTTAGTTTTAGGGTTAAGCTGGGGTTAGATTTAGGGTTAGGCTGGGGTTAGTTTTAGGGTTATGCTGGGGTTAGTTTTAGAGTTAGGCTGGGGTTAGTTTTAGAGTTAGGCTGGGGTTAGTTTTAGGGTTAGGCTGGGGTTAGTTTTAGGGTTAGGCTGGGGTTAGTTTTAGAGTTAGGCTGGGGTTAGTTTTAGGGTTAGGCTGGGGTTAGTTTTAGGGTTAGGCTGGGGTTAGTTTTAGGGTTATGCTGGGGTTAGTTTTAGGGTTAGGCTGGGGTTAGTTTTAGAGTTAGGTTTTTGGGTTAGGGTGAAAGGGAAAACAGGATTTTGAATGGGACTGAATTGTGTGTCCCCACAAGGTTAGCGGTACAAGAATGTGTGTGTTTACAGTAAAACGGGCACGGCACCACGTACACAGCAGTCTGTCCAGTAGATATGGAGGAAGGGGAAAGTGAGGAGGGCTTTGTTTCCCTCTTTAGGGAGGAGTTCCTCTTTGAACTGGACAAAGTTGGCCTCTAAATGGATCATCTTTGGTGCTCGTCCATACGACCTAAGATAAAAAATATATATATATATATTATGGTATAGACGTTCTATAAAGGAGTTTATACATTATAATGCTTATACACTGAGATGCTCTTATCTAGCATAGACCAGTAATCCAACATTTAGTCGACAGTCATTCAACAGTTCTAACAAAAAAAAAAACCTGTTTCAATTAGACCAATTACTTCCTGGCACATCTTGTCAGCACTCACCTCTTCCACTCCATTGGTTCCCTGGGAAGCTGCTGGGCCAATGGGGTGTAGAGAGAAGTGAACAAGGCCTGGTCCCCAGCACCTGGTGGAGAAAGGGGGGAGATTAGGGAAGAGGAGGGAGGAAAGGAAGGAAGGAGGAAAGAGAGTGAGGGTAGGAGGAGAGAGAATGAGGAGAACAGAAAATCCCCTGATACCCAATAAGTACCTGTCAACACAGGATTATGCGTTCATTTAAAACAGCCAGTTGAACTTCAGGACTGTAATTGAATAGCCCTGCCCTATGATCCAGCTACACTCAATAAGCCCTGCTGGCTATCACCCCTCTGTCCTAGTGGTGTTTCCAAACCCGTCCACGGCTGAAAAAAGCACAGGTTTTGAAGATACTGACATGACAGGCGGTACCCCATCCCCCACCAGACTCCCAGAACCAACCTTTTCCTGTGTGGTTAAAGGTTGATATGTCAGGGAGTACCCCATCCCCCACCAGAGGGGGGAGCAACACCTGTTCAGAAATTTGATGCGGAGACAAATTTTGTCTCTGTAAACAGCATTCTGTTGTTACCTTGACAACAGCAAAGCAAAGCCCATTACTGGGCATTCAGGACTAAGAGACATAACAAGGCTTGACGTAATGAAGCTGTGGGAATATTCTAATACACTGTGGTACACATGCACTGGAAGAATGTAGAATGTCCCTTCTATTGCTGCTGTTTTGTGTGTCTGTCACAGGCAAACAGCCATTGGACTTCAAATCTAATTGACCTTTCAATCATACAAGTGCTGCAAGGCTGCGCTGCACCATAAAGCTGAGACTTTGCCCTTGTGAATAGGGCTGTTCAGAGACCAACGCTGTATAGCTCTGCTAGTAAATCCTGTTGTTGCCTCTAATAGTAAAACTGCACACAGCCCTGGTATGGTCCCCCCCCCCCCAGAGAGAAGAGCCCTGGTATGGTCCCCCCCAGAGAGAAGAGCCCTGGTATGGTCCCCCCCAGAGAGAAGAGCCCTGGTATGGTCCCCCCCCAGAGAGAAGAGCCCTGGTATGGTCCCCCCCAGAGAGAAGAGCCCTGGTATGGTCCCCCCCAGAGAGATCCCTCAAATGAAGTATAGGAAACCTATAGGATGCCAGTAGTATAGCCAACTAAACGCAATGATTTATGATGGAGATGGACTAGAGCTCCGACGTCTTATAAAATTACGTTTTTTAATCAAGAACGACTGATTTCATCACCCAGAGAATAGTCCGCAATTACATAAAACAATCAGTCGTTTTTTTTATTAATATATATATTTTTAAACAACTTTAAGTGACACTAGTCACCGCACCATAAATTGCAGAGTTGAGTTTAATCGGCTACTAGAAGTATGGTATATTAAGCCCATAGGTTACCAACCCAGCCAGGTCACCTGTGATTACAAGTCAGTGTTCGACGTATATCCATGTTCGAAGGGCGTTGGGAGATTACGTAGAAACAGGATACTAGGGGCAACAGTGAGCGCTGTTACCTTAAAATAGGTTTCAGTTTGGCAAGGTCCTTGTGGACGGGGATAGTGGATGGGAGTCTTTGTCTGGCACCAAAGGTTGCATGTTTCGTATCCAGTGATAGAACGTTGTTTTTGAGATTTCTGTTTTAAGTCTATCCCAAACCCTTAACCATTTGGAGTTAATGCCTGACCTTACGATTTCAGAGTTAATGCCTGAAACTTAACCTTAAACAGTTTGACGTTTGATGTTTGGAACAACTTTGAAATGTGACTTTTGAGAAAAGGTTTTTAACCTAGTAATGACGTGACTGTGAGAGCTTGTTGACCAGCCAGGGTGGTCCAGGGACAAGCAGGCCAGAGCTGTCAAGACCACCAATAGGGTCAAACCTTAAAATAACTTTTCTGAGAAGCTCACTTGAAAGGCCAACAGAGGAGATTCTCCCAACACACACACTCAGTGGAGGAAAAAGTACCCGATTGTCATACTTGAGTAAAAAACAAAGATACCTTAATGACTCAAATAAAAGTCACGTAAAAGTAAAAGTTGTGAAACATATAAATAGTGAAGTACAGATAGCAAAAAAAACCCGACTTAAGTACTACTTTAAAGTATGTTTACACCACTGCTCACACTGTAGCCACTGTCTGCATGTAGCCTGAAGACTCATTAATTTGTGTGTCCCCCGGCTAAGCCAGGTGTTATGTATCCAGTCTGAAGCAGGTGCATGATGACAGCAGGTTGATGAAACTGCATCACGAGCTGTGGCGTAAGGAGAAGGACAGCACATATGATCTGTCTACATTAGCTGATATAGTAGCGTAGCCTAATGCATATCTCATTATAAAATGATAAGGAAAGAAACTGTGATTGAAGATGGTTCAATGAGCGTTATCAATTTGTCAAGCGGCGACGGTCACTGTCCTGCAAGAAATGGTGCTGACGTTAAAAAAGCCAGCCCATTCTTTAAGGCCACTGATAGGCGGCGGCAACTGGCTGCCTTGCCTGAGCTCAGTGTCAAACTCACAAACCTCGCTACAATCGCTGCCCGGCTGAATAAAAAACGACCGCAACATCATCCCAGCAACAAAACACTCACATGTCACAATCGGCTTGTTCTCCATTGTGTAAATAATGGGCTTCTCCTCTTGAGGCTCCATCATGGATTCTGATAGTCAGTGATAGCCCCCCATGTCATGTAAAAATCCGGTTTGTTTTTAGTAAATGCTTATGCATGCAGACAGTCGTGGGGTGTAATCATTAGTCCAAACAGTTACAAAACAGTTGTGTTGAGCAACGAAAACGTTAGTTTCAATTGGACAAACTCAGGTAGGTCCATCCCCATTTCGTTCCGTTTTTCTTCCGTTTAAGAAACGTTTTGCAACAGAATCTTAATGAATACGCCACTGATGTATGGCTGGGGCTGCGTCCACTGGCCGTGTCCCGTGACACTTCCTGGAACACACCTTCACTCTACTACGTAGGGCTATGCGCAATTTAAAGGGAACGCCGCATAGAACGCTGCAGCAGCTGATGGCTCCCCTGGACGGCTCACTAAGTGAAAATGTATAAATGCCTAACCGAATCCGTTCTCATGTGGTGTTCCTAACTGGAAACAGACCAATCAATAAAATGTATCTTTTAAATAGATTTTTTCAAACATATGGATGTTTGATTACAATGACTATTCGGAATGACTGTTTAAAATAACTGTAGTAACATTTATGTAAAGTTATAATTGACAAGTAGGTGGCAGGTAGCCTAGCAGTTAAGCGTGTTCGGATAGTAACTGAAAGGTCACAGGTTCAAATCTCCGAGCTGGCAAAGTGGAAAAATCTGCCGTTCTGCCCTTGAGCATGGCAATTAACCCTCAATGACTACTGGTCCCTGGATGTTGATTATGGCAGCACCCCACAACTCTCTGATTCAGAGGGGTTGGGTTAAATGTGTTAGACACATTTCAGTTGAATGCTTTCAGGTGTGGAACTCACTAGCTTATCCCCCCTTTTCTATCGATTCACGTATAATAGAAAATATTACCGGAGTGCCAAGTCTGGGACAAAAAAGCTTCTCAACAGTTTTTACCCCTAAGTCATAAGACTCCTGAACAGGTAATCAAATGGCTACCTGGATTAGTAGCGAGTCCACGTACCCAGACTCGCTACTGTTTTTCACTGTCGCTACTGTTGTTTTTATTTCTTTACTTACCTATTGTTCACCTAATACCTTTTTTTGCACTATTGGTTAGAGCCTGTAAGTAAGCATTTCACTCAAAGGTCTACTACACCTGTTGTATTCGGCGCACGTGACAAATAAACTTTGATTTGATTTATTACTATCTGCTCCCCTATCAAGGTAAAAATGGCTATGTCGTCATGGTACGTTGGTTAGCACTTTCCTGTCAAGGTTGGTGCAGAAAGAGAACAGCTTCTTGTGGTTTTACAGTGCATTTGGAAAGTATTCAGACCCCTTGACTTTTTCCACATTTTGTTAAGTTAAAGCCTTATTCTAAAATTGATAAATACTTTTTTTCCCTCATCAATCTACACACGACACCCCACAATGAAAGTGAAAACAGGTTTTTAGACATTTTTGCAAATGTACAAATAATAAAATCCAGGCACAACCTTATTTACATAAGAATTCAGGCCCTTTGCTATGAGACTCGAAATTGAGCTCAGGTACATCCTGTTTCCATTGATCGTCCTTGAGATGTTTCTACAACTTGATTTGAGTCCACCTGTGGTAGATTCAATTGTTTGGACATGATTTGGAAAGGCACACACACCTGTCTATATAAGGTCCCACAGTTGACAGTGCATGACAGAGCCATTAGCCACGAGGTCAAAGGAATTCTCTGTAGAGCTCCGAGACAGGTTTGTGTCGAGGCACAGATCTGAGGAAGGGTACTAAAACATTTCTGCAGCGTTGAAGGTCACCAAGTAAACAGTGGCCTCCATCATTCTTAAATGGAAGACGTTTGGATGAGGTAGGATTAGCCAGTCTGGGCATGTCCCACGATGGAGGCAAACACCAGCATGGTGATCAGCAGGTCTGCCATCATAAACAGGTAGTCATGTCGCCCACAGTGGTGAAGATATGCACAGAGAACCAGAAGAAGTAGAAGTACTGGTGCCTCAGCGAGGCGAATACAGGGATGGAGATGTCGGGGTCCATCCAGCGTTCGGACCCGAAACCGATACCCAGGCCAGCCTTCCAGCATGAATATGTGTAGAGCATAAGCTTGGAGAGATGAGACCAGGGGTGAGGGTCAACCCCTGGTGAGGGTCAACTGCTTCCCGTGCACCTCCAGCCAAACGTGGCCATGGACTGAATAAAGACCAGAACCTCCTACTCTGACAGTGGGTTTTGACCAGAGGCGGTACCTCCTCTTGACAACACTTTGCTCCAATGCTTCGCATCGCTTGAAATTTAAATAAAGCTGAACCTTTTCGACCACTCAGCTTCCCACAATCCCCCTCACGTTTCTCTGCGTGCCCTCATTGGAAATAAATATCCTCAACAGGAAGCGTGCTCCAGGAAACCTGCAGGGGGAAGCACAACACAGATACAGTCTTGGTCAGAGTAGTTCATATCCAGAGAAATATAAATAGAACATTTCGTTACTAAGCCTTGGAGTCATCATCAAAGAAAACCCCAACTCTCTCTCCCAGGTCATTGGCTCTCCACAATATATCTTTTCACGTGTTTTTAAATGCATTAACAAGCACAAAGGATTATTTCCAACCCACCACTGGTATACACACACACACGCACACACACACACACACACACACACACACACAAACACACACACGCACACTCACACACACACCCACACACACACACACACAAGGTTCCACCTGTTAAAAAAATAAATCTAAATTTGACGATGGTACCAGCCATATAAAGTGTTAAACAAAAATACACAGTGTCTCCAGAAAGTCTCTCCCCCCTCTGTCTCTCCCCCCCTCCGTCTCTCTCCCCCTCCGTCTCTCCCCCTCTGTCTCTCCCCCTCTGTCTCTCCCCCCCTCCGTCTCTCCCCCTCTGTCTCTCCCCCTCTGTCTCTCCCCCCCTCCGTCTCTCCCCCTCTGTCTCTCCCCCTCTATCTCTCCCCCCCTCCGTCTCTCCCCCTCTGTCTCTCTCCCCCCTCCGTCTCTCTCCCCCTCCGTCTCTCCCCCTCTGTCTCTCCCCCTCTGTCTCTCCCCCCCTCCGTCTCTCCCCCTCTGTCTCTCCCCCTCTGTCTCTCCCCCCCTCCGTCTCTCCCCCTCTGTCTCTCCCCCTCTGTCTCTCCCCCCCTCCGTCTCTCCCCCTCTGTCTCTCTCCCCCCTCCGTCTCTCTCCCCCCTCCGTCTCTCTCCGCCCCTCCGTCTCTCCCCCTCTGTCTCTCCCCCCCTCCGTCTCTCCCCCTCTGTCTCTCTCCCCCCTCTGTCCCCCCCCCCCCCACGTCTCTCTCCCCCCTCCGTCTCTCTCCCCCCTCCGTCTCTCTCCGCCCCTCCGTCTCTCCCCCTCTGTCTCTCTCCCCCCTCCATCTCTCCCCCTCCGTCTCTCTCCCCCCCTCCATCTCTGCCCCCCTCTGTCTCTCTGCCCCCTCCGTCTCACACCCCTTGACTTGTTCCACGTGTTCTTGTGTTAAAGCCCGTGTCACTGATCGACACACAATACCCCACAATTTGGAAGTGGAATTTTGTTTTTAGAATTTTTTTTTTTTTTTTTTACAAATTATTAAAAAATGTAAAGCTGAAAATGTTTTGAGCGAATATGTATTCAAGCCTTTTGTTATGTCAAGCCTAAATAACATCAGGAGTAAAAATGTGCTTAACAAGTCACATAATAAGTTGCATGGACTCACTCGGGATGCAATAAAAGTGTTTAACATGATTTGTGAAGGATGATCTCATCTCTGTACCCCAAACATACAATTATCTGTGAAATAATTGGTCAGAGAAGTAGCCGAGTGTAAGCCACAGTGCCACGTACGATTCATCTATTGCAGGTAATCATGTCTCATTAAAATAATGTTAAATAACATAGAAAATATCCACAAAATTAACATTTCAATTGGTTTAAAAAATAAAATGGTCTATGAGGTGGTCTATTTATTCTTCTCTTTATTATCTTTCCAATCAAATCACAATTTATTTCATGTGTACAAGGTCTCAACATATTTTACACAAAGAGGAAAAACACAAAAAAATAAACAACAGAAGAAGAACAGAGAAACAGAGAAACAGTACATTGACACGAAGCGAACCCCTTGAAATGGATAACCGGCCAGCCATAGGCTACATTTGATGTAAGCATATGCAGATGAAGAGAACCCAGACGTAGAAGATGGGAAAGGTCATGACCTGTAGCCATCCATAAATACAACTCCTCTGATGGGTCAACCACCAACTCCTCCTCTGTTCCTCTGGTGATGTAGAGGTTAATCCAGGACCTGCAGTGCCTAGCTCCACTCCTATTCCCCAGGCGCTCTCTTTTGATGACTTCTGTAACCGTAACCACCAACTCCCTCCAGCCGACTAGGAGATGGAGAGAAAGAGAAATGGATGAGAGAAAGTGATGGATGAAAATCGAATTAAATCAAAGTGTATTGGCCACGTACACAGTTTAGCGGGTGCAGAGAAATGCTTGTGTTACTAGCTCCTAACAGTTCAGTAAAGGAGTACAATACATTTAGTAATATCAACGTAGAGCCGGAAAATCATCTATGCTCTCATAGGCCCTTTTCCAGTAACCCAACACACTGATACATCATTTAGTTCTCCCTCCCGCATATGCTGTGACATCACCTGGTTTAAACGTCTCTAGAGACAATATCTCTCATCATTACTCAATGCCTGAGTTTACCTCCAATGTACTCACATCCTACTCTACCTTTGTCTGTACATTATGCCTTTGTTTTATTAACTGCTTTAGCACACTCTGCCAACCCGGATGTCCTAGCCGTGTTTGAATCCTGGCTTAGGAAGACCACCAAAACCCCTGAAATTTCCATCCCTAACTATAACATTTTCCGACAAGATAGAACTGCCAAAGGGGGAGGAGTTGCAATCTACTGCAGAGATAGCTTGCAGAGTTATGTCTTACTATCCAGGTCTGTACCCAAACAATTCGAGCTTCTACTTTTAATATCCACCTTTCCAGAAACAAGTCTCTCACCGTTGCCGCTTTCTATAGCCCACCTACTGCCCCCAGCCGTGCCCTGGACACCATATGTGAATTGATTGCCCACCATCTATCTTCAGAGCTGGTGCTGCTAGGTGACCTAAACTTAACACCCCGGCGATCCTACAATCTAAGCTTGATGCCCTCAAACTCACACAAATTATCAATGAACCCACCAGGTACAATCCCAAAAACGTAAATTCTGGCACCCTCATAAATATCATCCTAACCAACTTGCCCTTCAAATACACATCTGCTGTTTTCAACCGAGATCTCAGCGATCACTGCCTCATTGCCTGCGTCTGTAATAGGTCTGTCGTCAAACGACCACCCCTCATCAATGTCAAATACTCCCTAAAACAATTCAGCGAGCAGGCCTTTATAATCGACCTGGCCTGGGTATCCTGGAAGGATATCGACCTCGTCCCGTCAGTAGAAGATGCCTGGTTATTCTTTAAAAGTGCCTTCCTCACCATCTTAAATAAGCATGCCCCATTCAAAACTGTAGAACCAGGAACAGATATAGGCCTTGGTTCTCTCCAGACCTGACTGCCCTTGACCAACACAAAAACATCCTGTGGCTTTCTGCATTAGCATCGAACAGCCCCCGTGATATGCAACTTTTCATGGAAGTCAGGAACCAATATACACAGGCAGTTAGGAAAGCTAAGGCTAGCTTTTTCAAACAGAAATTTGCATCCTGTAGCACAAACTCAAAAACGTTATGGGACGCTGTAAAGTCCACGGAGAATAAGAGCACCTCCTCCCAGCTGCCCACTGCACTGAGGCTAGGAAACACAGTCACCAACGATAAATCCACTATAAATGAGATTTCAATAAGCATTTTCTACGTCTGGCCATGCTTTCCAACTGGCTACCCCTACCCCGGTCAACAGCTCTGCACCCCCCACAGCAACTCGCCCAAGCCTCCCCATTTCTCCTTCATCAAAATCCAGATAGCTGATGTTCTGAAAGAGTGGCAAAATCTGGACCCCTACAAATCAGCCGGCCTAGACAATCTGGACCCTCTCTTTCTAAAATTATCTGCCGAAATTGTTGCAACCTCTCTTTCGTATTGTCTGAGATTACCATTGGTTGGAAAGCTGCCACAGTCATGCCCCTCTTGCTGCTTGTGATCTTTGATCCACCTCTACGCAGACGACACCATTCTGTATACCTCTTCGGACACTGTGTTAACCAACCTCCAGACGAGCTTCAATGCCATACAACTCTCCTTCCGTGGCCTCCAACTGCTCTTAAATGCAAGTAAAACTAAATGCATGCTCTTCAACCGATCGCTGCCCGCAAATGCCTGCCTGTCCAGCATCACTCCTGTCCAGCATCACTACTCTGGACAGTTCTGACTGTAAACTCTCCTTCCAGACTCACATTAAACATCTCCAATCCAAAATGAAATCTAGAATCGGCTTCCTATTTTGCAACAAAGCATCCATCACTCATGCTGCCAAACATATCCTCGTAAAACTGACCATCCTATCAATCCTCGACTTTGGCGATGTCATTTACAAAATAGCCTCCAACAACATACATACATACATACATACAGTGGGGCAAAAAAGTATTTAGTCAGCCACCAATTGTGCAAGTTCTCCCACTTAAAAAGATGAGAGAGGCCTGTAATTTCATCATAGGTACACTTCAACTATGACAGGCAAAATGAGGGGGAAAAAATCCAGAAAATCACATTGTAGGATTTTTAATGAATTTATTTGCAAATTATGGTGGGAAATAAGTATTTGGTCACCTACAAACAAGCAAGATTTCTGGCTCTCACAGACCTGTATCTTCTTCTTTAAGAGGCTCCTCTGTCCTCCACTCGTTACCTGTATTAATGGCACCTGTTTGAAGTTGTTATCAGTATAAAAGGCACCTGTCCACAACCTCAAACAGTCACACTCCAAACTCCACTATGGCCAAGACCAAAGAGCTGTCAAAGGACACCAGAAACAAAATTGTAGACCTGCACCAGGCTGGGAAGACTGAATCTGCAATAGGTAAGCAGCTTGGTTTGAAGAAATCAACTGTGGGAGCAATTATTAGGAAATGGAAGACATACAAGACCACTGATAATCTCCCTCGATCTGGGGCTCCACGCAAGATCTCACCCCGTGGGGTCAAAATGATCACAAGAACGGTGAGCAAAAATCCCAGAACCACACGGGGGGGGGGGGGACCTAGTGAATGACCTGCAGAGAGCTGGGACCAAAGTAACAAAGCCTACCATCAGTAACACACTACGCCGCCAGGGACTCAAATCCTGCAGTGCCAGACGTGTCCCCCTGCTTAAGCCAGTACATGTCCAGGCCCGTCTGAAGTTTGCTAAAGAGCATTTGGATGATCCAGAAGAAGATTGGGAGAATGTCATATGGTCAGATGAAACCAAAATATAACTTTTTGGTAAAAACTCAACTCGTCGTGTTTGGAGGACAAAGAATGCTGAGTTGCACCCAAAGAACACCATACCTACTGTGAAGCATGGGGATGGAAACATCATGCTTTGGGGCTGTTTTTCTGCAAAGGGACTAGGACGACTGTAAAGGAAAGAATGAATGGGGCCATGTATTGTGAGAATTTGAGTGAAAACCTCCTTCCATCAGCAAGGGCATTGAAGATGAAACGTGGCTGGGTCTTTCAGCATGACAATGATCCCAAACACACCGCCCGGGCAACGAAGGAGTGGCTTCGTAAGAAGCATTTCAAGGTCCTGGAGTGGCCTAGCCAGTCCCCAGATCTCAACATCATAGAAAATCTTTGGAGGGAGATGAAAGTCTGTGTTGCCCAGCAACAGCCCCAAAACATCACTGCTCTAGAGGAGATCTGCATGGAGGAATGGGCCAAAATATCAGCAACAGTGTGTGAAAATCTTGTGAAGACTTACAGAAAACGTTTGACGTCTGTCATTGCCAACAAAGGGTATATAACAAAGTATTGAGATAAACTTTTGTTATTGACCAAATACTTATGTTCCACCATAATTTGCAAATAAATTCATTACAAATCCTACAATGTTATTTTCTGGGAAAAAAAATCTAATTTTGTCTGTCATAGTTGAAGTGTACCTATGATGAAAATGACAGGCCTCTCTCATCTTTTTAAGTGGGAGAACTTTCACAATTGGTGGCTGACTAAATACTTTTTTGCCCCACTGTACATACATACATAAATACTCTGCACATCTACCATTCCAGTGTTCAATTGCTATATTGTAATTATTTCGCCACCCTGGCCTAATTATTGCTTTACCTCCCTTATCTTAACTCATTTGCACGCACTGTATATAGACTTGTTCTACTGTATTATTGACTGTATATTTGTTTATTCCCTGTGTAACTCTGTGTTGTTGTATGTGTCGAACTGCTTTGCTTTATCTTGGCCAGGTCGCAGTTGCAAATGAGAACTTGTTCTCAACTAGCCTACCTGGTTAAATAAAGGTAAACATTTTAAAACACACCTGTTGATCATGCTGGTCTGTCTCCATGGAGGGGAGCAGGTGACTCTCCAACCAGACAGCAGTCTCCAGGGACCAACTAGTGCTATCCTGCAGCAAATACCAAACAATTATGACTGCATTGATATCTTAGTTCATTTGATGGGGCCTAAACTATAAACCAATCAAACCAAGAAAGTTGTAGCCAATGGTTGTTAATTGAGCTATATTATAATATTGTAATGAAACGGCAGGGAGCAGGTCCCGAAGTCTAGAGGGCTATCGACTGTGCCGTAAATGCAAGCTCCAGCGGTAAAGTCGATATCCGCGTTTATAAACCCAGGGTCGTTAAAGTATATTCTACAATCCTCCTCTGTATAACCCTCACTCACCCACACAATCTGACACATTTATACGGATCTATGCAGCTCCAACATGACTATTATGCGTTAGGAAATGTATTTTGTTCCACACACACACACACACACACACACACACACACACGACAGGTTAAAAAAAAAAGTGCACGACTGACTTTCACATAGGACGTTCTCTTTCAAGGGCGGCGGAGAAAAGAGTACCGGGATGTGGCGGCGAATCCGGGATAGCGGTTTGTGAAAACGTCACAGCGTCCCTTGCGTGTGGGTGTGTGTCTGTGACAGAGGAAGATGGCAACGGAAAAAAAGAGAGAATGATTGTGAAATCAGAAAATGCTTTGTTGTTGTCTAAAAAGGAGTAATCTGTGCGACAAAAGGATACATTTTTTTTTAAACATTTTTTTAGGCGATCTTGTTTGCGTTCGTATGTAGTTTTGTTGTTTTGTTTGTGTAATGTTGGCTCCATTTTTACAGTGTACACCCTGATTGACTGACAGTGGAATTGCCCGTATAGCCACCGTTAGCATTTTGGCTAACTAGCAAGCTAAGTTGTTTCGTGGAAATCACTGCGTGAGTATCTGCCTGTTCAATTGAAATATGTTTCATAATTTGCCTTTTTTATTTTTTTACTTGCTAACGTTATGTAGCTATTTAGCATTCAGCTAAGTCTGAAAGTAGGAGGGAGACATCTCTATATTTAACTAGTTATCTATAATATCTGACACACAGCAGCATTTAGCTGGCTGACAGTTGCTACGTGAATTGTTATGCTCATCAACTGTTTTTATATGAACGTTTAGGCGTTGTTTTACTTGGCTAGCTAGCCAACACATTTTTCCCCAAATTGTTGTAATTGTTAACGTTTAATAAGTCATGCTGAAACTAGCTATCTTTTTTTGTTGAATAGTCATAAATTATAAACGACTAAACGTTATTCAACAATGAATGCTATTTGGTTATAATTCAACCTGATCTCATAGACTAGACGTAACGTAGTACATTTTTTACATCTGAGAGGATGAAATTAGTTTTATGTTATGTTTGGATAAGGTTACATAAGACACAGATTTTTTTTGTTGACTTAAGTCACCAATTTTAAAATATGTAACCTTTTGTACAGTTTGCAAAACATCATACACATTGTAATTCGTAACATATCATATGAAATGGATGATGGATATAAACAAAATAATACATGCCATACCAAAAAAAGTAACATCATACTAAATGGAGTGTCCTGTCTTTACGTAAGGAATAATTAAGCATTAAGGCACATGGGTGTGTGGTATATGACCTATTTAACATGGCTAAGGGCTATTCTTAATCACGATACAACACTGAGTGCCTGGATACAGCCCTTAGCCGTGGTATATTGGTCATATACCAGGTGCCTTATTGATATTATAAACTGGTTACCAATGTCATTAGAACAATAACAAATCACTTTTTTTGTCATGCCCGTGGTATACTGTCTGATATGGTCTCGGACCATCCACGGCTTGTGGTTAGAGCGTTGCGCCAGTAACCGAAAGGTTGTTAGATCGAATCCCCGAGCTGACAAGGTAACAATCTGTTGTTCTGCCCCTGAACAAGGCACTGTTCCCCGGTAGGCTGTCATTGAAAATAAGAATTTGTTCTTAAGGGACTCGCCTAGTTAAATAAAGGTTCAATTAAAACAATTAAGGAGGTATAAGCTCTATGGAAAATAATGGAAGGTGTGCGCAGTAGCGATAACCTTACACAGACTTACATCAGTTTCCAGAAATATATTTACATAGAGCTCCAAGTTAATTATGTCACAGTTATAATTTAACACATTTGCCTCTAGAAATGTGTTAAACATTCACTGAAGTCACTAGCAAGTTTACTAGATTTGCTACAGGATCTGGCTCTGACTGTAATTCCTCAGCGATGTCATGTTGGTCTTGAGAACATTTGAAACATGGCTGAGCTTTCCAGGTCAGGAGGTTTTTGAGATGGACTTGACATGCTTGCCACTCAATAATGTATCATGCGGGCACATGTCCCGTGGCCAGGCCAGCGGCGAGGGAGAGAGTGGGAGACCTTTTCCTTACACGATGTGCACAGCTTTTGACCAGAATCTTGTGGGCCCTGTTCAAAACTAGTTCAATTTAGGGTTCCATTTCAGACGCAGATACAGTGTTCAGTAAACATGACTGTGGTCAGTTAGCTTCTCTTGGAAAAATATTTTCCCTACCTCTACGTTCTGTCCTCTACGTTCTGTCCTCTACGTTCTGTCCTCTACGTTCTGTCCTCTACGTTCTGTCCTCTACGCTCTGTCCTCTACGTTCTGTCCTCTACGTTCTGTCCTCTACGCTCTGTCCTCTACGCTCTGTCCTCTACGTTCTGTCCTCTACGTTCTGTCCTCTACGTTCTGTCCTCTACGTTCTGTCCTCTACGTTCTGTCCTCTACGCTCTGTCCTCTACGTTCTGTCCTCTACGTTCTGTCCTCTACGTTCTGTCCTCTACGTTCTGTCCTCTACGTTCTGTCCTCTACGTTCTGTCCTCTACGTTCTGTCCTCTGCGTTCTGTCCTCTACGTTCTGTCCTCTACATTCTGTCCTCTACGTTCTGTCCTCTACGTTCTGTCCTCTGCGTTCTGTCCTCTGCGTTCTGTCCTCTACATTCTGTCCTCTACATTCTGTCCTCTACATTCTGTCCTCTATCTGGCCATTGGTGAGGGATAGGCGCTCAAACGTACCTTTTTCAGTAGTGATGTGTGCTTTTTTTTTAAAATTATCCTGTTTAGCTTTGTGTCAGTTATTTAAATAAATAATCAAGGTTTACAGTTTAGATTATTATTTTTTAAATCACTTGGCATTGTGTGGGTTGAATACTGTAACAACAAACGATAAAACAATACGTTCAATGATGGTAGTAACTGCTCATCACTTATCAACTATTTTATTCACTTTACTTTGATAAAATATTTCAGTTGTGTTTATTCCATTTTATTTTACTTTATTAATTATTTCCAAGTCATATCATCTCTATAGAGCTGCTGCCTATGCTTTCTGACAAAATTACTTGTTATTTAGTTCTTCAAAGGTAAATAAGGCATACTTTTATGACTGCTGAATACCAATTATCAATCACTTAGAGCGTGTACAGTTGAAGTCGGAAGTTTACATACACTTCATTTGGAGTCCATTAAAACTCGTTTTTCAATCACTCCACAAATGTCTTGTTAACAGGCCTTGAAATACATCCACAGGTACACCTCTAATTGACTCAATTAGCCTATCAGAAGCTTCTAAAGCCATGACATAATTTTCTGGAATTTTCCAAGCTGTTTAAAGGCACAGTCAACATAGTATATGTAAACTTCTGACCCACTGGAATTGTGATAGTGAAAATAATCTGTCTGGAAACAATTGTTGGAAAAATTACTTGTGTCATGCAAAAAGTAGATGTCCTAACCGACTTGCCAAAACTATAGTTTGTTAACAAGAAATTTGTGGAGTGTTTGAAACATTTAGGCTGGAGTCATTAAAACGAGTTTATGTAAACTTCTGACTTCAACTGTATACGAGAATGCTGTTCATTGACTCAACGTTTCCACACCATAGTGACCACAGAGCTCATCACTAAGCTATGGATTCTGGGACTGAACACCTCCCTCTGCAACTGGATCCTGGTCTTCCTGACGGGCTGCCCCCAGGTGGTAAGGATAGGCAACAACACGTGGGCGCTAGGCAATCTTCAACACGGGGGCCCCTCAGGGGTGCGTGGTCAGTCCCCTCCTGTATTCCCTGTTCACCCACTACTGTGTGGCCAAGCATGACTCCAACACCATCATTAAGTTTGCTGACGACACAAAGGTGGTAGGCCTGATCCCCGACAATGATGAGACAGCCTATAGGGTGAAGGTCGGAGACCTGGCAGTGTGGTGCCAGGACAATAACCTGAAAAGATTTGGCATGGGTCCCCCAGATCCTCAATGTTCTACAGTTGCACCATTGTGAGCATCCTGACCGGTGTCTGGTGGAAAGCAGACTGACCCGGTTTTTCCTCTCGGATTTTACCTGTGGTTTGTTCCAATCTAGGGTTTTTTTTTATCCTGAAAAACTCCCCAGTCCTTATGACGACAATCATACCCATAACATGATGCAGCCACCACTATGGAGAGTGGTACTCATTAATGTGTTGTATTGCATTTGCCCCCTACTCATTAGGGGCTAACGATTGGATTAGAACTAGCCGCTCTCATTTCCCCAGACACGTGCACTGCTCTGTTTCAGCACACTCAGTCATTCGTATCAGGGCATACGTTTCCTCTTCTTCAAACATAGTGTACATAATGAATCTGTAGCTAGTCATTGTTGTTCAAACTAGTCATTTCCTGTCGGCTGAGGTCATATGGTTGTTTTAGACTAATTGGCGTTGTTCAGTAGGCCTACTTTGTCTGTCCGTATAATTACTCCACTGACGTCTGTCTTGAGCTTTGCTATTATAATTTTTTTCTTGCCCAGTCATGTTTACTGAGCGACAGATCATTATGGTGTCGGCAGAGAAAAGCTTTGGAGAGGAGCAAAGTGAAACAATATGGAGCAAGAAAATTAGCCTAGCTTCTAAATCTGTGTCTGGAATACACGCAGACAGTAGTAGCCAGCCATGCAAGGGGCCTTATGTATTTGTCTATTCCGTTGATAATTGAATAAGACTAAGTAAAGTAATCATGTGCATTTTCATCTCTCAGGGTTCATTTTAACAAAGCACACTTCTGAGTTTTCCCATCACCAGTAAATCCAATTACCAGTATCAGGTTTGATAAAACGGATACGATTACGACGAGATCGGCACGCTCGGTGTCCATAACATGATGCAGCCACCACTCGGTTTGTCAATATGGAGAGCGATATTCTGTAATGTGTTGTAAATATGGAGAGCGATACTCAGTAATGTGTTGTAAATATGGAGAGCGATACTCAGTAATGTGTTGTAAATATGGAGAGTGGTACTCAGTAATGTGTTGTAAATATGGAGAGTGGTACTCAGTAATGTGTTGTAAATATGGAGAGTGATACTCAGTAATGTGTTGTAAATATGGAGAGTGATACTCAGTAATGTGTTGTAAATATGGAGAGTGATACTCAGTAATGTGTTGTATTGTAAATATGGAGAGTGGTACTCAGTAATGTGTTGTAAATATGGAGAGTGGTACTCAGTAATGTGTTGTATTGTCAATATGGAGAGTGGTACTCAGTAATGTGTTGTAAATATGGAGAGTGGTACTCAGTAATGTGTTGTAAATATGGAGAGTGATACTCAGTAATGTGTTGTAAATATGGAGAGTGATACTCAGTAATGTGTTGTATTGTAAATATGGAGAGTGGTACTCAGTAATGTATTGTAAATATGGAGAGTGGTACTCAGTAATGTATTGTAAATATGGAGAGTGATACTCAGTAATGTGTTGTAAATATGGAGAGTGGTACTCAGTAATGTATTGTAAATATGGAGAGTGATACTCAGTAATGTATTGTAAATATGGAGAGCGATACTCAGTAATGTGTTGTAAATATGGAGAGTGGTACTCAGTAATGTGTTGTAAATATGGAGAGTGGTACTCAGTAATGTATTGTAAATATGGAGAGTGGTACTCAGTAATGTGTTGTGTTGTAAATATGGAGAGTGGTACTCAGTAATGTATTGTAAACATGGAGAGTGGTACTCAGTAATGTATTGTAAATATGGAGAGTGATACTCAGTAATGTGTTGTAAATATGGAGAGTGGTACTCAGTAATGTATTGTAAATATGGAGAGTGGTACTCAGTAATGTGTTGTAAATATGGAGAGTGGTACTCAGTAATGTGTTGTAAATATGGAGAGTGATACTCAGTAATGTGTTGTGAATATGGAGAGTGGTACTCAGTAATGTGTTGTGAATATGGAGAGTGGTACTCAGTAATGTGTTGTAAATATGGAGAGTGGTACTCAGTAATGTGTTGTGTTGTAAATATGGAGAGTGATACTCAGTAATGTGTTGTGTTGTTAATATGGAGAGTGATACTCAGTAATGTGTTGTAAATATGGAGAGTGGTACTCAGTAATGTGTTGTAAATATGGAGAGTGATACTCAGTAATGTGTTGTATTGTAAATATGGAGAGTGGTACTCAGTAATGTATTGTAAATATGGAGAGTGGTACTCAGTAATGTATTGTAAATATGGAGAGTGATACTCAGTAATGTGTTGTAAATATGGAGAGTGGTACTCAGTAATGTATTGTAAATATGGAGAGTGATACTCAGTAATGTATTGTAAATATGGAGAGCGATACTCAGTAATGTGTTGTAAATATGGAGAGTGGTACTCAGTAATGTATTGTAAATATGGAGAGTGGTACTCAGTAATGTGTTGTGTTGTAAATATGGAGAGTGGTACTCAGTAATGTATTGTAAACATGGAGAGTGGTACTCAGTAATGTATTGTAAATATGGAGCGTGATACTCAGTAATGTGTTGTAAATATGGAGAGTGGTACTCAGTAATGTATTGTAAATATGGAGAGTGGTACTCAGTAATGTGTTGTAAATATGGAGAGTGGTACTCAGTAATGTGTTGTAAATATGGAGAGTGATACTCAGTAATGTGTTGTGAATATGGAGAGTGGTACTCAGTAATGTGTTGTAAATATGGAGAGTGGTACTCAGTAATGTGTTGTGTTGTAAATATGGAGAGTGATACTCAGTAATGTGTTGTGTTGTTAATATGGAGAGTGATACTCAGTAATGTGTTGTAAATATGGAGAGTGGTACTCAGTAATGTGTTGTAAATATGGAGAGTGATACTCAGTAATGTGTTGTGCTGTTAATATGGAGAGTGATACTCAGTAATGTGTTGTAAACATGGAGAGTGGTACTCAGTAATGTATTGTAAATATGGAGAGTGATACTCAGTAATGTGTTGTAAATATGGAGAGTGGTACTCAGTAATGTGTTGTAAATATGGAGAGTGGTACTCAGTAATGTGTTGTGTTGTAAATATGGAGAGTGATACTCAGTAATGTGTTGTAAATATGGAGAGTGATACTCAGTAATGTGTTGTAAATATGGAGAGTGGTACTCAGTAATGTGTTGTAAATATGGAGAGTGGTACTCAGTAATGTGTTGTAAATATGGAGAGTGGTACTCAGTAATGTGTTGTAAACATGGAGAGTGATACTCAGTAATGTGTTGTAAATATGGAGAGTGATACTCAGTAATGTGTTGTAAATATGGAGAGTGGTACTCAGTAATGTGTTGTAAATATGGAGAGTGGTACTCAGTAATGTGTTGTAAATATGGAGAGTGGTACTCAGTAATGTGTTGTAAATATGGAGAGTGATACTCAGTAATGTGTAGTAAATATGGAGAGTGGTACTCAGTAATGTGTTGTAAATATGGAGAGTGGTACTCAGTAATGTGTTGTAAATATGGAGAGTGATACTCAGTAATGTATTGTGTTGTAAATATGGAGAGTGGTACTCAGTAATGTGTTGTAAATATGGAGAGTGATACTCAGTAATGTGTTGTAAATATGGAGAGTGGTACTCAGTAATGTGTTGTAAATATGGAGAGTGGTACTCAGTAATGTGTTGTAAATATGGAGAGTGATACTCAGTAATGTGTTGTAAATATGGAGAGTGATACTCAGTAATGTGTTGTAAATATGGAGAGTGATACTCAGTAATGTGTTGTAAATATGGAGAGTGGTACTCAGTATTGTGTTGTAAACATGGAGAGTGGTACTCAGTAATGTGTTGTAAATATGGAGAGTGATACTCAGTAATGTGTTGTAAATATGGAGAGTGATACTCAGTAATGTGTTGTATTGTAAATATGGAGAGTGGTACTCAGTAATGTGTTGTAAATATGGAGAGTGGTACTCAGTAATGTGTTGTAAATATGGAGAGTGGTACTCAGTAATGTGTTGTATTGTCAATATGGAGAGTGATACTCAGTAATGTGTTGTAAATATGGAGAGTGATACTCAGTAATGTGTTGTAAATATGGAGAGTGGTACTCAGTAATGTGTTGTAAATATGGAGAGTGGTACTCAGTAATATGTTGTAAATATGGAGAGTGATACTCAGTAATGTGTTGTAAATATGGAGAGTGATACTCAGTAATGTGTTGTAAATATGGAGAGTGGTACTCAGTAATGTGTTGTAAATATGGAGAGTGATACTCAGTAATGTGTTGTAAATATGGAGAGTGGTACTCAGTAATGTGTTGTAAATATGGAGAGTGGTACTCAGTAATGTGTTGTAAATATGGAGAGTGATGCTCAGTAATGTGTTGTAAATATGGAGAGTGGTGCTCAGTAATGTGTTGTAAATATGGAGAGTGGTACTCAGTAATGTGTTGTAAATATGGAGAGTGATACTCAGTAATGTGTTGTCAATATGGAGAGTGGTACTCAGTAATGTGTTGTAAATATGGAGAGTGGTACTCAGTAATGTGTTGTGTTGTAAATATGGAGAGTGATACTCAGTAATGTATTGTAAATATGGACAGCGATACTCAGTAATGTGTTGTAAATATGGACAGCGATACTCAGTAATGTGTTGTAAATATGGACAGCGATACTCAGTAATGTGTTGTAAATATGGACAGCGATACTCAGTAATGTATTGTAAACATGGAGAGTGGTACTCAGTAATGTATTGTAAATATGGAGAGTGGTACTCAGTAATGTGTTGTGTTGTTAATATGGAGAGTGATACTCAGTAATGTGTTGTAAATATGGAGAGTGGTACTCAGTAATGTATTGTAAACATGGAGAGTGGTACTCAGTAATGTGTTGTAAATATGGAGAGTGGTACTCAGTAATGTGTTGTAAACATGGAGAGTGGTACTCAGTAATGTGTTGCATTGGATTTGCTCCAAACATAACATGTTCTATTTGGGACATAAACATTTTTTTTGCAGTATTACTTTCATTTCACTGTCAGTTAGATTAGTATTGAGGAGTAACTACAATGTTGTTGATCCATCCTCAGTTTTCTACTATCACAGCCATTCAACTCTGTAACTGTTTGAAAGTCACCATTGGCCTCATGGTGAAATCTCTGAGCGGTTTCCTTCCTCTCTGGCAACTGAGAAAGGACGCCTGTATATTTGTAGTGACTGGGTGTATTCCATCCTAAGTGTAATTAATAACTTCACCATTCTCAAAGGGCTATTCAATGTCTGCTTCTTCTTTACTCTTCCACTAAAAGGTGCCCTTCTTTGTGAGGCTTTGGAAAACCTCCCTGGTCTTTGTGGTTGAATCTGTGTTTGAAATTCACTGCTCGACTGAGCGACCTTACAGATAATTGTATGTGTGGGGCACAGAGAGAAGGTAGTCATTCAAAAACCATGTTAAACACTATTATTGCACACAGAGTGAGTCCATGCAACTTATTATGTGACTAGTTTAAGCACATGTTTACTCCTGAACGTATTTAGGCTTGACATAAAGTGGTTGAGATCTTATTGACTCAAGACATTTCAGCATTTGTTAAACAGAAACATAATGGAAAACATAATTCCACTTTGACTTGGGAGAATGTGTGTGTAGGCCTGTGACACATCTCAATTTAAACCATTTTTAAATTCAGACTGTAACAGAGTCAGCTGCTGCTGAACATGTTTCACCTAAACTGCTCCTAGGTTTGAGGGTCAGCTGCTGTTGAACATGTTTCACCTAAACTGCTCCTAGGTTTGAGGGTCAGCCGCTGCTGAACATGTTTCACCTAAACTGCTCCTAGGTTTGAGGGTCAGCCGCTGCTGAACATGTTTCACCTAAACTGCTCCTAGGTTTGAGGGTCAGCCGCTGTTGAACATGTTTCACCTAAACTGCTCCTAGGTTTGAGGGTCAGCCGCTGCTGAACATGTTTCACCTAAACTGCTTCTAGGTTTGAGGGTCAGCTGCTGCTGAACATGTTTCACCTAAACTGCTTCTAGGTTTGAGGGTCAGCTGCTGCTGAACATGTTTCACCTAAACTGCTTCTAGGTTTGAGGGTCAGCTGCTGCTGAACATGTTTCACCTAAACTGCTTCTAGGTTTGAGGGTCAGCTGCTGCTGAACATGTTTCACCTAAACTGCTTCTAGGTTTGAGGGTCAGCTGCTGCTGAACATGTTTCACCTAAACTGCTTCTAGGTTTGAGGGTCAGCTGCTGCTGAACATGTTTCACCTAAACTGCTTCTAGGTTTGAGGGTCAGCTGCTGCTGAACGTGTTTCACCTAAACTGCTTCTAGGTTTGAGGGTCAGCTGCTGCTGAACGTGTTTCACCTAAACTGCTTCTAGGTTTGAGGGTCAGCTGCTGCTGAACATGTTTCACCTAAACTGCTTCTAGGTTTGAGGGTCAGCTGCTGCTGAACGTGTTTCACCTAAACTGCTTCTAGGTTTGAGGGTCAGCTGCTGCTGAACGTGTTTCACCTAAACTGCTTCTAGGTTTGAGGGTCAGCTGCTGCTGAACATGTTTCACCTAAACTGCTTCTAGGTTTGAGGGTCAGCCGCTGCCAAAAAGCCTCACTGTGCTCAGGCAGGCTATAACATTTCTCACTTCTGCTCTTGTCGGTCAGTGTGAACAGAAAGGTTTAGTTCTGTTCACTTATTGATGGCCTCTGTCTTAGTGATGGCCTCTGTCTTATTGATGACCTCTGTCTTACTGATGACCTCTGTCTTACTGATGACCTCTGTCTTACTGATGACCTCTGTCTTACTGATGACCTCTGTCCTACTGGGATACATTTTATTTGCCATCTCATTGTTACTAGCATTGGAATCTGAGCAGCTGAACTTTGAACTTACCGACATTTTACGCCACTGAGGAATGTAACCTGAATAATGAAATCCCCTTTTGATTGTAACCGTTTTATATAGTTCTTCTTCTCTTATTTACCGACGTTAGGCCAGGGATCGAAAGGTTCACTTGATGGTTTTTATGTCTGAAATGTTGAGCCTTCAGCTTAGCTGTATCAGGGTTTTAGTTAGCTGGTGATATCTGCCTTACATTATTTTTGAGGGGTTTAATTGATTTAAAGAGCTACTGTTTTTTATTTCTCAACTGGTAATTGATGCGCGCTTCCAAATATTGATTCGCCATTCAAATGCATAGGCAACGGAGGTAGTATGCATTTTGTAAACGTATAGCTACTTCATAGTTTGAAACCTGAATGTTTTACTATATATATTAGGAGGCATGTTTTAGCCCGCAGCATACCACCCTGCATCCCACCCTACATACCACCCTGCATACCACCCTGCATCCCATGGCTGGCTTGCTTCTGAAGCTTAGTAGGGTCGGTCCTGGTCAGTCCCTAGTTGGGAGACCAGATGCTGCTGGAAGTGGTGTTGGAGGGCCAGTAGGAGGGCCAGTAGGAGGCACTCTTTCCTCTGGTCTAAAAAAATATCCCAATGCCCCAGGGCAGTGATTGGGGACACTGCCCTGTGTAGGGTGCCGTCTTTCGGGTGGGACGTTAAATGGGTGTCCTGACTCTCTGAGGTCACTAAAGATCCCATGGCACTTATCGTAAGAGTAGGGTTGTTAACCCCAGTGTCCTGGCTAAATTCCCAATCTGGCCCTCAAACCATCATGGTCACCTAATCATCCCCAGTTTACAATTTGCTCATTCATCCCCCTCCTTTCCCCTGTAACTATCCCCCAGGTTGTTGCTGCAAATGAGAATGTGTTCTCAGTCAACTTACCTGGTAAAATAATGAAAAAATAAAAAATATGACTTGCGATTGAAACCAGTAGCCTTATTGCTCTCATGTTCTATTGGTTTTCCAACTGTCTTTATCCGGTATCCAAACGAACATTCACACGTAGCTGCGCTAATAATGTTAAACTAGTATTTTTTTTTTTATCAACATTTCTGACCTCCTTGTTTATTTTGTTTTATGTTTTATGTATCCTAGGCTTACTGGTTGTAGGGATTTGTCCCACAACTTCTTTGTCGACAAGCTGACTAATAGAATAATAGGTCAACGCTTCTACTATGAGACAGTAGTAAATTGACAGGCTCATAGGCGTTGGGTCCGTAAGGCTATGGGGAAGCTAAGCTTTCCCTAAGTAAATTATCGAAGTGATATAGCCTAACTAGCCGTCTCCTGTGTCTACAGAAATAAATACAATGTTTTGAGCTTCCCCTAGCCTTGAAACATGTCGTACATTATTTATTTGATTAAAGTGTCATCTTCAGGATTCCCAGCCCACGTGGGCTTTGTTACACCTTATTTGCTTTAGCAAATAAATACACACACACACACACACACACACACAGTGCCTTTGGAAAGTATTTAGATCCCTTGACTTTACCACATTTTGTTTCGTTACAGCCTTATTCTAAAATGAATTAAATAGCTTTCCCCCCCTCATCAATCTACACACAGAATGACAAAGCAGAAAGCGCATTGGGCAGTGATTACAGCCTTGAGTCATGCATATGATTCTAAATGCTTGTCACACCTGTATTTGGGGAGTTTCTCCCATTCTTCTGAGCAGATCCCCTCATGCTCTGTCGCTGCACAGCTATTTTCAGGTCTCTCCAGAGATGTTCGATCTGGTTCAAGTCCGGGCTCTGGCTGGGCCACATTTCAGAGACATATCCCGAAGCCACTCCTGCAATGTCTTGGCTGTGTACTTAGAGTTATTGTCTTGTTGGAAGGTGTTCCCCTGAGGCACTGAGAGCTCTAGAGCAGTTTTTCATCAAGGAACTCTCTGTACTTTGCTCCGTTCATCTTTCCCATGATCCTGACTAGTCTCCCGGTCCCTGTTGCTGAGACACATCCCCACAGCATGATGATGCTGCCACCACCACCATTCTTCTGCATAAGGATGGTGACAGGTTTCTCCCAGATGTGATGCTTGGCATTTAGGCTGAAGAGTTCAATCTTGGTTTCATCAGACCAGAGAATCATGTTTCTCATGGTCTGAGAGTCCTTTTGGCAAACTCCAAGCAGGCTGTCATGTGCCTTTTACTGAGGAGAGACCTCCATCTGGCCAATCTACCATAAAGGCCTGATTGATGGAGTGCTGCAGAGATGGTTGCACTTTCCAGATGAAGATTAAATATTGCTTTATGCCTTGGCTGGGCTCCTACTTTTTACTTTGTCACTTAGTCACAACTCAGCAATCCTCTGGTGTTTGCCGCACTGGCTGTCCAAATTGCAGGCCCTTCCGACTGTAGGTGAATGCTTTTTTAAAAATGTTATTCACAATTTTATTTTAAGAATCTAATGATCCTCTGTGACCAAATCATGCGATCTGGTGTAGTAGCCTATTTTGAAAGATTTTTATTTCTTTTTTTTTGTAGACAGGAGTAGGCAAATTAGGCTCAAATTTTTTGGCAATTCAATTATCTTTAGCTGAAGCTTAGCTTATGGACGGACCACCTATGTCTGTAGCGGACTGTAGAAACACGTACTAGCAGTCATGTGTCCTGCTGGAGAGTCACTCTGGGTGTTGTGAAATAACATCCTCTTCTTACTGGCTTCTTCTCTGGCAGCCTCTCATTGGCTATTGCTGATCAGTGTTCTCAAAACGTGTTGCACATCTCAACACTACAAGAGCGTTGCGTATTTTGTTTTCCTAGTTTAAAAAATAAATACAAATAAAACATGTTCAGGAAATATCAGGACAGCTGGGATCGGTAAGCCCTCCCGATTGCGTCTGTGACCACGCGCTCTGAGACATGGAGGATTTTGGCTCCGATCTCAAGCTAGTCTGAGGCAGCTAAATCATGTAGCGTACACCCAGTTTAACACCTTCTGTGTCACTTCTGTGTCACCTCTGTCTGCGTTTCTCTCTGTCAGACTAGACCTGTGTGATACAATACACCGGCTTACCAGCTTATAACCAAACCCTCTCCTCTCTGTCTAGGTGGTGGTTGACTTTCAGTCCTGGGAGAGCAGTTGGGGCTAATCAAGGCTAAGCCAATCGCTGCTGGTTGGTGACTTGCTTGAAAAGCCAGCGTTGCACTGGAGCAGCCAGCTAGGGCCATGAGCCAGGGCTTCCTCCTCCCTCTGTGGACCGGAGCCAAAATGGAGGTTTAGCCCAGACAGACGCTGAGCAAGTGTTCAGGTAAGATGGTGTTGTTTTTGTAGAACCTGTCTCTCTCGCTGTACAAGTGGTGTAAGCAAACCTCTATGAATCATAGTGACTCTCTGAGGCGATACGATAACCTACTTTATCTCCCAGCAGCCTTTGCTCTCTTTCTCTCTCGTCCTGAGCCAAGTATAGCAGTCAGTTGTTTTGTCGTGATTTGGAACGTGGAAATGTGTGTGTGTGTGTGTGGGGGGGGGAATGTTCAAGACACCAACTGCTTCTGTGAAGAATGTAGATCGATGAGATGGAATAATGGTATGGAGATTATGCTGTCTGTGGTAGCCCACCCCGGATATTAAAGACGAATCACTCATATGTTCACTCTCAGTTCCTTTTTTAAAAAGTTGTGTTAAATGTGTCTGTCCCGTCTCAGCCACAGAGCAATACATTCCTCTCTAACTCTGTCTTTATCCCAGCTCTCTACTTTTAACGTCAGTCACGAGTGAGAGATCAACCGAGAGACTGTGTGGCTTGTACATTTTTCTCATCCCTATATGCTATAAGCAATAACTTCAGCAGAACAGTAAGTAGTACTAGGAACCCCACACAGAGTACTTACTGACTGTCCTTTTTAAGCTCTATATGACTCTAAATGGCTCTATGCTCCCCATAACTACGGTGATGAAACTAACGCTTGGATGAGACATTTGGCTACATCAGCGTTGCTCGTTACACAAACCACACTAGGTAACCACACTGTGTGGGCTGGGGCCCTGTGCTCTTCTGGGTTAGGATGGGGGGCTGGGGCCCCGTGCTCTTCTGGGTTAGGATGGGGGGCTGGGGCCCCGTGCTCTTCTGGGTTAGGATGGGGGGCTGGGGCCCCGTGCTCTTCTGGGTTAGGATGGGGGGCTGGGGCCCCGTGCTCTTCTGGGTTAGTATGGGGGGGCTGGGGCCCCATGCTCTTCTGGGTTAGGATGGGGGGCTGGGGCCCCGTGCTGCTCTTCTGGGTTAGGATGGGGGGCTGGGGCCCCGTGCTGCTCTTCTGGGTTAGGATGGGGGACTGGGGCCCCGTGCTGCTCTTCTGGGTTAGGATGGGTGACTGGGGCCCCGTGCTGCTCTTCTGGGTTAGGATGGGGGGGGGAGATGGTAGCAGTCTGTGCTAGCAAAACAGTCCTGTAGCATATCATCCGCGTCATCTGACCACTTCCGTATTGAGAGAGTCACTGGAAGTTCCTGCTTTAGTTTTTGCTTGTAAGCAGGAATCAGGAGGATAGAATTGTGGTCAGATTTACCAAATGGCAGGTGAGTGAGAGCTTTGTATGCATCTCTATGTGTGGCGTGTAGGTGGTCCAGAGTGTTTTTAATTATTTTTATAATTATTTAAAAAATATATATATTTTTCTCTGGCTGCACATGTGACATGCTGGTAGAAATGAGGTAAAACTTATTTAAGTTTGCCTGCATTAATGTCCCCGGCCACTAGGAGCACCACTTCTGGGTGAGCATGTTATTGTTTGCATATGGCCTTATAGAGTTGGTGGAGTGCTGGTCTTAGTGCCAGCATTGGTCTGTGGTGGTAAATAGACGGCTACGAATAATATAGATGAGAACTCTCTTGGTAGATAGTGTGGTCTACAGCTTATCCTGAGGTATTCTACCTCAGGCGAGCATTACCTCGAGACTTTTTAATATTAGACATCGCGCACCAGCAGTTATTGACAAATAGACACACACACACACACACACGCGTGCGCGCCCTTCGTCTTACCAGACATAGCTGCTCTGTCCTGTCGCTGCACGGAGAAGCCAGCCAGCTCTATGTTATCCGTGTCTTCGTTCAGCCACATCACGGTGAAACATAAGATATTACAGTTTATAATGTCCCGTTGGTAGTGTAGTCTTAATCATAGATAGTCCAGTTGGTTTTCCAATGATTGAACGTTGGCCAATAATATGGGGTGTAGTGGTGGTTTACCTGCTTGTCTGCAAGTTCTTACAAGGCACCCCGCCCTCCTCCGTCCAGTTCGAGGTGAGTAATCACTGTTCTGATGTCCAGAAGCTCTTTTCAGTCATAAGAGACGGTAGCAGAAACATTATGTTTAAAATAAACAATGTGAAAAAACTATCAAAATAGCACAGTTGGTTAGGAGCCCGTAAAACGGCAGGCATCGTCGATGCGGGCCGGGCGCCTGCATGTTGACCTTGGTCGTCAGTTGAACGGTGTTTCCTCTGACACATTGGTTACAGCTGGCTTCCGGGTTAAATTGGCGGGTGTTAAGAAGCGCGGTTTGTCAGATCATGTTTTGGAGGATGCATGACTTGACCTTTGCCTTCCAGCGATGAGATAAGATCAAAATTGAGGAGAAGGGGTAAAATAAAAAAAATATACAAAATAAAAACTTAACCGATTTTTAGGTTATTTCTTCATAAGCAAGGCAATATTGTGTTTATAATATGGTCATACATTTGGCAGGAGGTTAGGAAGTGCAGTTCAGTTTCAACCTCGTTTTGTGGTCAGTGTGCACATAGCCTACGGTGTCTACGGTGGCCTTTCTCAATAGCAAGGCTATGCTCACTGAGTCTGTATATTTTTACTTTTTAAAATTGATTTCACCTTTATTTAACCAGGTAGGCTAGTTGAGAACGAGTTCTCATTTGCAACTGCGACCTGGCCAAGATAAAGCAAAGCAATTCAACAACAACAGTTTTGTAAATGACAAGTTGAGGATCGGTAGGATGGTCAGTTTTACTAGGGTATGTTTGGCAGCATGAGTGAAGGATGCTTTGTTGCAAAATAGGAAGCCAATTTTAGATTTAATTTTGGATTGGAGATGCTGGAAGGAGAGTTTACAGTCTAACCAGACCCCTAGGTATTTGTAGTTGTCCACATATTCTATGTCAGATCTGTCCAGAGTAGTGATGCTGGACGGGCAGGCAGGTGCGGGCAGCGATCGGTTGAAGAGCATGCATTTAGTTTTACTTGCATTTAAGAGTAGTTGGAGGCCACGGAAGGAGAGTTGTATGGCATTGAAGGTTAGTTAAGACAGTGTCCAAAGAAGGGCCAGAGGTATACAGAATGGTGTCGTCTGCGTAGAGGTGGATCAGAGAATCACCAGCAGCAAGAGCGACATCATTGATGTATACAGAGAAGAGAGTAGGCCCGAGAATTTAACCCTGTGGCACCCCCATAGAGACTGCCAGAGGTCCGGACAACAGGCCCTCTGATTTGACACACTGAACTCTTTCAGAGAAGTAGTTGGTGAACCAGACGAGGCAATCAATTGAGAAACCAAGGCTGTTGAGTCTGCCAATAAAAATGTGGTGATTGACAGAGTCGAAAGCCTTGGCCAGGTCGATGAATACGGCTGCACAGTAATGTCTCTTTATGATATCGTTTAGGACCTTGAGCATGAGGTGCACCCATGACCAGCTCTGAAACCAGATTGCATAGCGGAGAAGGTACGGTGGGATTCGAAATGGTTGAAAATCTGTTTGTTAAATTGGCTTTCGAAGACCTTAGAAAGGCAGGGTAGAATAGATATAGGCCTGTAGCAGTTTGGGTCTAGAGTGTCTCCCCCTTTGAAGAGGGGGATGACCGTGGCAGCTTTCCAATCTTTGGGAATCTCAGACGATACGAAAGAGAGGTTGAACAGGCTAGTAATAAGGGCTGCAACAATTTCGGCAGATCATTTTAGAAAGAGAGGGTCCAGATTGTCTATTCCGGCTGATTTGTAAAGGTCCAGATTTTGCAGCTCTTTCAGAACATCAGCTATTTGGGTGAAGGAGAAATGGTGGGGGCTTGGGCGAGTTGCTGTGGGGGGTGGAGGGCTGTTGGTCGGGGTAGGGGTAGCCAGGTGGAACGCATGGCCAGCCGCAGAAAAATGCTCATTGAAATTCTCAATTATAGTGCACCTGTGCATAGCCCACCTATAATTTAGCCCAAACAACTACCTCTTTCCCTACTGTATTTTATTTATTTATTTATTTATTTTGCTCCTTTGCACCCCATTATTTGTATTTCTACTTTGCACATTCTCCCATTGCAAATCTACCATTCCAGTGTTTTACTTGCTATATTGTATTTACTTTGCCACCATGGCCTTTTTGCCTTTACATCCCTTATCTCACCTCATTTGCTCACATCGTATATAGACTTGTTTATACTATATTATTGACTGTATGTTTGTTTTACTCCATGTGTAACTCTGTGTCGTTGTATGTGTCGAACTGCTTTGCCCTATCTTGGCCAGGTCGCAATTGTAAATGAGAACTTGTTCTCAACTTGACTACCTGGTTAAATAAAGGTGAAATAAAAAAATAAAAAATAAATAGTGGATTTATCGGTGGTGGCAGTGTTTCCTAGCCTGAATGCAGTGGGCAGCTGGGAGGAGGTGCTCTTATTCTCCATGGACTTTACCATGTCCCAGAACATGTTTGAGTTTGTGCTTCAGGATGTAAATTTCTGCTTGAAAAAGCTAGCCTTTGCTTTCCTAACTGCCTGTGTATATTGGTTCCTAACTTCCCTGAAAAGTTGCATATCACGGGGGCTATTCGATGCTAATGCAGAACGCCAAAGGATGTTTTTTGTGCTGGTCAAGTACATAGTCATAGCTTTCTTTTACGTTTGTGTCTAACTGTGTTGCTGTCCTGGGGCTCTGTGGGGTCTGCATGTGTTTGTGAACACAGCCCCAGGACATCTCTGTCTGTCTCTTTGTCTGTATTGTAATAACCCTAACCTCTGTTGTGTCCCTGCAGTGCTGCGGGTCCTCTGCCTAGGCATGGAGTGGTGTTGGCTGCAGACTGGATGACAGGGTCTTCAGGGAGAGCCGACGCGCATCCCCCTGCACAGACACCCAACCCCCCAACTGACCACCGCTGACCTGTTATCACGGTGACACTGACACCGAAGTACAGCCTCACCCCTGCAACCACAGCAGAACCCCCCCCCCTCCTCTTTTTCCTCATCCCCCTCTATCTGGACTCTCCTTTTCTGACCCCCCCCCTCTGCGCATCCCTCCTCCTCTCCTGACCCCTCCTCCCTCCTCCTCCTTTCCCAACCCCCCCCCCCCCTCCTCCTCCTTTCCTGACCCCCCCCCTCTGCTGATCCCTCCTCCTCTCCTGACTCCCCTCCTCCTCCTCTCCTGACCCCTCCTCCCTCCTCCTCCTTTCCCAACCCCCCCCCCTCCTCCTCCTTTCCTGACCCCCCCCCCCCCCCCCCCCCCCCTCTGCTGATCCCTCCTCCTCTCCTGACTCCCCTCCTCCACCTCTCCTGACCTTCTCCGCCTCTCCTGAACCGCCACCTCCTCTCCTGAACCCTCTCTCAACCCCTTCCTTCTCTCCTACCCTGTAGTTCATGTGCCAGGGCCTCTCTTCCCCCCTCTTCTCTGAACCCTGATCTCTGACCCTTGATCCCTCTGGAGGTCAGGATGAGTTGGCTGAGCCGGCTGACCCCTCGAGGTCCGGGGGGCAGGTCCAGTAGGAACGTAGCACCCTCCAGTCCCTGTACTGCTGACCCAGAGACCTGCCTCATGGTGTTCGAGAACCACTGGAGACAGGTGAGACTCGAACGCTCAAATGTATACTAATTTATGGACTGGTTTAGACCTGGGATACCAGATGGGTGCAATGATATTATCAGGTAGAACAGAAAACCAGCATTAGTCTGGACCTTCAGGGTACAATTTAATTACCCCTGCTCTAGGGGAATAACCTTTTTATCACGCACGCACACACACACACAGCTACAGTATATATCTACATCTCTTTATATGCATCTCAGGGCAATAGGCATCACTACAGTTCCTGGTTCGAATCCAGGCGGTATCACATCCTGCCGTGATTGGAAGTCCTATAGGGCGGCTCAATTGGCCCAGCGTTGTCCGGGTTTGCCCCAGGGTAGGCCGTCGTTGTCAATAAGAATTTGTTATTTAACTGACTTGTCTAGTTAAATGAAAGTTGAATAAAGGTTAAATAAAATAAATGTAATTAGACATGAGACGCGTTCGAGCGCGCGTTGTCGAGACGCGTTCACGTATGACTAAGTCACTTTGGATAGAAGCTTCCGCTAAATGACAAACACACGACATGACGCACACCTGCTCGTTGAACATCTCATTCCAAAATCATGGGATTTAATATGGAGTTGGTCCGCCCTTTGCTGCTATAACAGCTTCCACTTGATCTTGGAACATTGCTGCAGGGACTTGCTTCCATTCAGCCATGAGCGTTAGTGAGGTTGGCACTGATGTTGGGGTGATTAGGCCTGGCTTTCAGTCTGCGTTCCAATTCATCCCAAACGTGTTCGATAGAGTTGAGGTCAGGGCTCTGCTGGCCAGTCAAGTTCTTCCACAACGATCTTGACAGACCATTTCTGTATGAACTTCGCTTTATGCACAGGGGCATTGTCATGCTGAAACAAGGAAGGGCCTTTCCCAAACTCTTGCCACAAAGTTGGAAGCACAGAATCGTCTAGAATGTCATGGTATGCTGTAGCGTGAAGATTTCCCTTCACTGGATCTAAGGGGCCTACCCCGAACCATGAAAAACAGCCTCAGACCATTGTGAAAAACAGCCCCAGACCATTATTCCTCTTCCACCAAACTTTACAGTTGGCACTATGCATTGGGGCAGGTAGCGTTCTCCTGGCATCCGCCAAACCAAGATTCGTCTGTCGTACTGCCAGAGGGTGAAGCGTGATTCATCACTCCAGAGAACGCGTTTCCACTGCTCCAGAGTCCAATGGTGGCGAGCTTTACACCACTCGAGCCGATGCTTGGCATTGCGCATGGTGATCTTAGGCTTCTGTGCGGTTCCTTTGCCATGGATACGCATTTCATGAAGCCCCCGACGAACAGTTCTTGTGCTGACGTTGCTTCCAAAGGCAGTTTGGAACTCGGTAGTGAGTGTTGCAACTGAGGACAGACTTTTTTTTCTTGCTACACACTTCAGCACTCGGCAGTCCCATTCTGTGAGTTTGTGTGGTCTACCACTTTGCGGCTGAGCCGTTGTTGCTCCTAGACGTTTCCACTTCACAATAACAGCACTTACAGTTGACCGGGGTAGAAATATGACAAACTGACTGTTGGAAAGGTGGCATCCTATGAAGGTGCCATGTTGAAAGTCTCTGAGCTCTTCACTATGGGCCATTCTCCTGCCAATGTTTGTCTACGTTGATTGCATGGCTGTGTGCTCAATTTTATACACCTGTCAGCAACGGGTGTGGCTGAAATAGCCAGATCCAGTCATTTTGAAGGGGTGCCCTCAGACTTTTGTGTATACATAGTGTATATTGATAGATACACATCTGAAAGCTGCCAACAGGAAGCTCTTCCATCATAATGCTACACTCTGCCTGCCAGACAGTCTGTACAGGAAGTAATAATGCTGCGGTTGACCCTGTCAAAGCTGTTGCTCTCTCTCACTCTCTCTCTCTGCCTCTCATTTGCTGAGAGGAGGGTCTCTCATTAACTCTGTTCTCTCTTTCTCCCATCTCCCAGCGCCGAGCTGACTAGGGCTTTTAGCTTAATGTGTGTAGGGGGAGGGTTATTATGTGTATGGAGAGTGGGATGCACTTTCCAGCCTTTATTGTATGTAGGGGATCAGATGAAGTGCCTGGGATAGTGTGTGTGACTGCCTGTCGAGAAGGATGGACCAGTCTGTCAACCGTTATCAGATCCCATCAGTAGAGTATTGATCCTCCCTTTTAGTCTTTAACTGCCGGTCACATCATGCCAACAGAGGCTATTCTGTTACCAGCAGAAGCAGTATCTCAAGATCTCTATTGACCCATCACTGTCAGCATCTCAAGGTCTCTATTGACCCATCACTGTCAGCATCACAAGGTCTCTATTGACCCGTCACTGTCAGCATCTCAAGGTCTCTATTGACCCATCACTGTCAGCATCTCAAGGTCTCTATTGACCTGTCACTGTCAGCATCTCAAGGTCTCTATTGACCCATCACTGTCAGCATCTCAAGGTCTCTATTGACCTGTCACTGTCAGCATCTCAAGGTCTCTATTGACCCATCACTGTCAGCATCTCAAGGTCTCTATTGACCCGTCACTGTCAGCATCTCAAGGTCTCTATTGACCCATCACTGTCAGCATCTCAAGGTCTCTATTGACCCGTCACTGTCAGCATCTCAAGGTCTCTATTGACCCGTCACTGTCAGCATCTCAAGGTCTCTATTGACCCATCACTGTCAGCATCTCAAGGTCTCTATTGACCCATCACTGTCAGCATCTCAAGGTCTCTATTGACCTGTCACTGTCAGCATCTCAAGGTCTCTATTGACCCGTCACTGTCAGGATCTCAAGGTCTCTATTGACCCAATACTGTCAGCATCTCAAGGTCTCTATTGACCTGCCATTGTCAGCATCTCAAGGTCTCTATTGACCTGTCACTGTCAGCATCTCAAGGTCTCTATTGACCCATCACTGTCAGCATCTCAAGGTCTCTATTGACCCATCACTGTCAGCATCTCAAGGTCTCTATTGACCCATCACTGTCAGCATCTCAAGGTCTCTATTGACCCATCACTGTCAGCATCTCAAGGTCTCTATTGACCCATCACTGTCAGCATCTCAAGGTCTCTATTGACCCATCACTGTCAGCATCTCAAGGTCTCTATTGACCTGTCACTGTCAACATCTCAAGGTCTCTATTGACCCGTCACTGTCAGCATCTCAAGGTCTCTATTGACCCGTCACTGTCAGCATCTCAAGGTCTCTATTGACCCGTCACTGTCAACATCTCAAGGTCTCTATTGACCCATCACTGTCAGCATCTCAAGGTCTCTATTGACCTGTCACTGTCAGCATCTCAAGGTCTCTATTGACCCGTCACTGTCAGCATCTCAAGGTCTCTATTGACCCATCACTGTCAGCATCTCAAGGTCTCTATTGACCCATCACTGTCAGCATCTCAAGGTCTCTATTGACCCATCAGTGTCAGCATCTCAAGGTCTCTATTGACCCATCAGTGTCAGCATCTCAAGGTCTCTATTGACCTGTCACTGTCAGCATCTCAAGGTCTCTATTGACCCGTCACTGTCAACATCTCAAGGTCTCTATTGACCCATCACTGTCAGCATCTCAAGGTCTCTATTGACCCATCACTGTCAGCATCTCAAGGTCTCTATTGACCTGTCACTGTCAGCATCTCAAGGTCTCTATTGACCCATCACTGTCAGCATCTCAAGGTCTCTATTGACCCATCACTGTCAGCATCTCAAGGTCTCTATTGACCCGTCACTGTCAGCATCTCAAGGTCTCTATTGACCCATCACTGTCAGGATCTCAAGGTCTCTCTCTCTCTCCACTCAGGAGCCCCTATATATCTGTCTTGTTTCACTGCTTGTACGAGTGGGTAACCTGTACGACTGCGATCAAAATATGTGTTTTGCATATCCCGAATCTCCCTCAGACAACCTAATGTGAGTGGGTTCACGCGGCCAGGGATCAGCCGCTATTGATGGTGACCCTGTAGCAATTAGGGTTCAGTGCCTTGCTCAAGGTCACATCGACAGATATTTCACCTTGTCGGTTCAGGGATACGATGGAGGATCATATTGTCTGTAGTCTACTGTACATGATGGAGGAACATATTGTCTGTCTGTAGTCTACTGTACATGATGGAGGAACATTGTCTGTAGTCTACTGTACATGATGGAGAGACATATTGTCTGTAGTCTACTGTACATGATGGAGGATCATATTGTCTGTAGTCTACTGTACATGATGGAGGAACTAACATATTGTCTGTAGTCTACTGTACATGATGGAGGAACATATTGTCTGTAGTCTACTGTACATGATGGAGGAACTAACATAGTGTCTGTAGTCTACTGTACATGATGGAGGAACATATTGTCTGTCTAGTCTACTGTACATGATGGAGGAACATTGTCTGTCTGTAGTCTACTGTACATGATGGAGGAACATATTGTCTGTAGTCTACTGTACATGATGGAGGAACTAACAGTGTCTGTAGTCTACTGTACATGATGGAGGAACTAACATATTGTCTGTAGTCTACTGTACATGATGGAGGGACATAGTGTCTGTCTGTAGTCTACTGTACATGATGGAGGAACTAACATATTGTCTGTAGTCTACTGTACATGATGGAGGAACATATTGTCTGTAGTCTACTGTACATGATGGAGGAACATATTGTCTGTCTGTAGTTTACTGTACATGATGGAGGAACTAACATATTGTCTGTAGTCTACTGTACATGATGGAGGGACATATTGTCTGTAGTCTACTGTACATGATGGAGGAACATATTGTCTGTAGTCTACTGTACATGATGGAGGAACATATTGTCTGTAGTCTACTGTACATGATGGAGGAACATATTGTCTGTCTGTAGTCTACTGTACATGATGGAGGAACATACTGTCTGTAGTCTACTGTACATGATGGAGGAACATATTGTCTGTAGTCTACTGTACATGATGGAGGAACATAGTGTCTGTCTGTAGTCTACTGTACATGATGGAGGATCTAACATATTGTCTGTAGTCTACTGTACATGATGGAGGAACATAGTGTCTGTCTGTAGTCTACTGTACATGATGGAGGAACATATTGTCTGTAGTCTACTGTACATGATGGAGGAACATATTGTCTGTCTGTAGTCTACTGTACATGATGGAGGAACATAGTGTCTGTCTGTAGTCTACTGTACATGATGGAGGAACATAGTGTCTGTCTGTAGTCTACTGTACATGATGGAGGATCTAACATATTGTCTGTAGTCTACTGTACATGATGGAGGAACATAGTGTCTGTCTGTAGTCTACTGTACATGATGGAGGATCATATTGTCTGTAGTCTACTGTACATGATGGAGGAACATAGTGTCTGTCTGTAGTCTACTGTACATGATGGAGGAACATATTGTCTGTCTGTAGTCTACTGTACATGATGGAGGAACATAGTGTCTGTCTGTAGTCTACTGTACATGATGGAGGAACATAGTGTCTGTCTGTAGTCTACTGTACATGATGGAGGAACATAGTGTCTGTCTGTAGTCTACTGTACATGATGGAGGAACATATTGTCTGTCTTTAGTCTACTGTACATGATGGAGGAACTAACATAGTGTCTGTAGTCTACTGTACGTGATGGAGGAACATATTGTCTGTCTGTAGTCTACTGTACATGATGGAGGGACATAGTGCCTGTAGTCTACTGTACATGATGGAGGAACTAACATATTGTCTCTAGTCTACTGTACATGATGGAGGAACATAGTGTCTGTCTGTAGTCTACTGTACATGATGGAGGAACATATTGTCTGTAGTCTACTGTACATGATGGAGGGACATATTGTCTGTAGTCTACTGTACATGATGGAGGGACATATTGTCTGTAGTCTACTGTACATGATGGAGGAACATATTGTCTGTAGTCTACATGATGGAGGAACATATTGTCTGTCTGTAGTCTACTGTACATGATGGAGGGACATATTGTCTGTCTGTAGTCTACTGTACATGATGGAGGGACATATTGTCTGTAGTCTACTGTACATGATGGAGGAACATAGTGTCTGTCTGTAGTCTACTGTACATGATGGAGGAACATATTGTCTGTAGTCTACTGTACATGATGGAGGAACATATTGTCTGTAGTCTACTGTACATGATGGAGGAACTAACATAGTGTCTGTAGTCTACTGTACATGATGGAGGAACATAGTGTCTGTCTGTAGTCTACTGTACATGATGGAGGAACATATTGTCTGTAGTCTACTGTACATGATGGAGGATCATATTGTCTGTCTGTAGTCTGCTGTACATGATGGAGGAACTAACATAGTGTCTGTAGTCTACTGTACATGATGGAGGAACATATTGTCTGTCTGTAGTCTACTGTACATGATGGAGGGACATAGTGTCTGTAGTCTACTGTACATGATGGAGGAACTAACATATTGTCTCTAGTCTACTGTACATGATGGAGGAACATAGTGTCTGTCTGTAGTCTACTGTACATGATGGAGGGACATATTGTCTGTCTGTAGTCTACTGTACATGATGGAGGAACATATTGTCTGTAGTCTACTGTACATGATGGAGGAACATATTGTCTGTAGTCTACTGTACATGATGGAGGGACATATTGTCTGTAGTCTACTGTACATGATGGAGGAACATATTGTCTGTAGTCTACTGTACAGGATGGAGGAACATATTGTCTGTAGTCTACTGTACATGATGGAGGGACATATTGTCTAGTCTACTGTACATGATGGAGGAACTAACATATTGTCTGTAGTCTACTGTACATGATGGAGGGACATATTGTCTGTCTGTAGTCTACTGTACATGATGGAGGGACATATTGTCTGTCTGTAGTCTACTGTAAATGATGGAGGAACATATTGTCTGTCTGTAGTCTACTGTACATGATGGAGGGACATTGTCTGTAGTCTACTGTACATGATGGAGGGACATATTGTCTGTCTGTAGTCTACTGTACATGATGGAGGGACATATTGTCTGTAGTCTACTGTACATGATGGAGGAACTAACATATTGTCTGTAGTCTACTGTACATGATGGAGGAACATATTGTCTGTCTGTAGTCTACTGTACATGATGGAGGGACATTGTCTGTAGTCTACTGTACATGATGGAGGGACATATTGTCTGTCTGTAGTCTACTGTACATGATGGAGGAACATATTGTCTGTAGTCTACTGTACATGATGGAGGAACATATTGTCTGTAGTCTACTGTACATGATGGAGGAACATATTGTCTGTCTGTAGTCTACTGTACATGATGGAGGAACATATTGTCTGTAGTCTACTGTACATGATGGAGGGACATATTGTCTGTAGTCTACTGTACATGATGGAGGAACTAACATATTGTCTGTAGTCTACTGTACATGATGGAGGGACATATTGTCTGTCTGTAGTCTACTGTACATGATGGAGGGACATATTGTCTGTCTGTAGTCTACTGTAAATGATGGAGGAACATATTGTCTGTCTGTAGTCTACTGTACATGATGGAGGGACATTGTCTGTAGTCTACTGTACATGATGGAGGGACATATTGTCTGTCTGTAGTCTACTGTACATGATGGAGGGACATATTGTCTGTAGTCTACTGTACATGATGGAGGAACTAACATATTGTCTGTAGTCTACTGTACATGATGGAGGAACATATTGTCTGTCTGTAGTCTACTGTACATGATGGAGGGACATTGTCTGTAGTCTACTGTACATGATGGAGGGACATATTGTCTGTCTGTAGTCTACTGTACATGATGGAGGAACATATTGTCTGTAGTCTACTGTACATGATGGAGGAACATATTGTCTGTAGTCTACTGTACATGATGGAGGAACATATTGTCTGTCTGTAGTCTACTGTACATGATGGAGGAACTAACATAGTGTCTGTAGTCTACTGTACGTGATGGAGGAACATATTGTCTGTAGTCTACTGTACATGATGGAGGAACATATTGTCTGTCTGTAGTCTACTGTACATGATGGAGGAACATAGTGTCTGTCTGTAGTCTACTGTACATGATGGAGGAACATATTGTCTGTCTGTAGTCTACTGTACATGATGGAGGAACATATTGTCTGTAGTCTACTGTACATGATGGAGGAACATATTGTCTGTCTGTAGTCTACTGTACATGATGGAGGAACATATTGTCTGTCTGTAGTCTACTGTACATGATGGAGGAACTACCATAGTTTCTGTAGTCTACTGTACATGATGGAGGAACATATTGTCTGTCTGTAGTCTACTGTACATGATGGAGGGACATAGTGCCTGTAGTCTACTGTACATGATGGAGGAACTAACATATTGTCTGTAGTCTACTGTACATGATGGAGGAACATAGTGTCTGTCTGTAGTCTACTGTACATGATGGAGGAACATATTGTCTGTAGTCTACTGTACATGATGGAGGGACATATTGTCTGTAGTCTACTGTACATGATGGAGGAACATATTGTCTGTCTGTAGTCTACTGTACATGATGGAGAGACATATTGTCTGTCTGTAGTCTACTGTACATGGTGGAGGAACTAACATAGTGTCTGTAGTCTCCTGTACATGATGGAGGGACATAGTGCCTGTAGTCTACTGTACATGATGGAGGAACTAACATATTGTCTCTAGTCTACTGTACATGATGGAGGAACATAGTGTCTGTCTGTAGTCTACTGTACATGATGGAGGAACATATTGTCTGTAGTCTACTGTACATGATGGAGGGACATATTGTCTGTAGTCTACTGTACATGATGGAGGGACATATTGTCTGTAGTCTACTGTACATGATGGAGGAACATATTGTCTGTCTGTAGTCTACTGTACATGATGGAGGAACATAGTGTCTGTCTGTAGTCTACTGTACATGATGGAGGAACATATTGTCTGTAGTCTACTGTACATGATGGAGGAACATATTGTCTGTCTGTAGTCTACTGTACATGATGGAGGGACATATTGTATGTAGTCTACTGTACATGATGGAGGAACATATTGTCTGTAGTCTACTGTACATGATGGAGGAACATATTGTCTGTCTGTAGTCTACTGTACATGATGGAGGAACTAACATATTGTCTGTAGTCTACTGTACATGATGGAGGGACATTTTGTCTGTCGTCTACTGTACATGATGGAGGAACATAGTGTCTGTCTGTAGTCTACTGTACATGATGGAGGAACATATTGTCTGTAGTCTACTGTACATGATGGAGGAACATATTGTCTGTCTGTAGTCTACTGTACATGATGGAGAGACATATTGTCTGTAGTCTACTGTACATGATGGAGGAACATAGTGTCTGTCTGTAGTCTACTGTACATGATGGAGGATCATATTGTCTGTAGTCTACTGTACATGATGGAGGAACATATTGTCTGTCTGTAGTCTACTGTACATGATGGAGGGACATAGTGTCTGTAGTCTACTGTACATGATGGAGGAACTAACATATTGTCTCTAGTCTACTGTACATGATGGAGGAACATAGTGTCTGTCTGTAGTCTACTGTACATGATGGAGGAACATATTGTCTGTAGTCTACTGTACATGATGGAGGAACATATTGTCTGTAGTCTACTGTACATGATGGAGGAACTAACATATTGTCTGTAGTCTACTGTACATGATGGAGGAACATATTGTCTGTCTGTAGTCTACTGTACATGATGGAGGGACATAGTGTCTGTAGTCTACTGTACATGATGGAGGAACATATTGTCTGTCTGTAGTCTACTGTACATGATGGAGGGACATAGTGTCTGTAGTCTACTGTACATGATGGAGGGACATTGTCTGTAGTCTACTGTACATGATGGAGGGACATAATTGTCTGTCTGTAGTCTACTGTACATGATGGAGGGACATATTGTCTGTAGTCTACTGTACATGATGGAGGAACTAACATATTGTCTGTAGTCTACTGTACATGATGGAGGAACATATTGTCTGTAGTCTACTGTACATGATGGAGGGACATAGTGTCTGTCTAGTCTACTGTACATGATGGAGGAACTAACATATTGTCTGTAGTCTACTGTACATGATGGAGGAACATATTGTCTGTCTGTAGTCTACTGTACATGATGGAGGAACATATTGTCTGTCTGTAGTCTACTGTACATGATGGAGGAACATAGTGTCTGTCTGTAGTCTACTGTACATGATGGAGGAACATAGTGTCTGTCTGTAGTCTACTGTACATGATGGAGGAACATATTGTCTGTAGTCTACTGTACATGATGGAGGGACATATTGTCTGTAGTCTACTGTACATGATGGAGGAACATATTGTCTGTCTGTAGTCTACTGTACATGATGGAGGAACTAACATAGTGTCTGTAGTCTACTGTACATGATGGAGGATCATATTGTCTGTAGTCTACTGTACATGATGGAGGAACATATTGTCTGTCTGTAGTCTACTGTACATGATGGAGGAACTAACATAGTGTCTGTAGTCTACTGTACATGATGGAGGAACATATTGTCTCTAGTCTACTGGAGGAACATATTGTCTGTCTGTAGTCTACTGTACATGATGGAGGAACTAACATAGTGTCTGTAGTCTACTGTACATGATGGAGGGACATATTGTCTGTAGTCTACTGTACATGATGGAGGAACATATTGTCTGTCTGTAGTCTACTGTACATGATGGAGGAACATTGTCTCTAGTCTACTGTACATGATGGAGGAAAATAGTGTCTGTAGTCTACTGTACATGATGGAGGAACATTGTCTGTCTGTAGTCTACTGTACATGATGGAGGAACATATTGTCTGTCTGTAGTCTACTGTACATGATGGAGGAACTAACATAGTGTCTGTAGTCTACTGTACATGATGGAGGAACATATTGTCTGTAGTCTACTGTACATGATGGAGGTACATATTGTCTGTAGTCTACTGTACATGATGGAGGAACATATTGTCTCTAGTCTACTGTACATGATGGAGGAACATAGTGTCTGTCTGTAGTCTACTGTACATGATGGAGGAACATATTGTCTGTAGTCTACTGTACATGGTGAAGGAACAGTCCCCACAAACACCTTAGCACTATGGGAAAGAGTAGTTTTATCTGTGACAGCATCAGTAGTTATCTACCAACCGCTTTGCAGGCATGTTTACATCTGGGTTTTAGAAGGAAGATGTGAGCTACATGCGGTAGCCCTATAGTTAGTTAATGTTAGCATAGAGGCAGCTCTATAGTTAATGTTTGCATAGAGGTAGCTCTATAGTTAATGTTTGCATAGAGGTAGCTCTATAGTTAATGTTTGCATAGAGGTTGCTCTATAGTTAATGTTAGCATAGTGGTAGCTCTGTAGTTAGGTAATGTTAGCATAGAGGAACATATTGTCTGTAGCATAGAGGTAGCTCTATAGTTAGTTAATGTTAGCATAGAGGTAGCTCTATAGTTAATGTTAGCATAGTTTTAGCTTTATGGTTAGTTAATGTTAGCATAGAGGTAGCTCTATGGTTAGTTAATGTTAGCATAGAGGTAGCTCTATGGTTAGTTAATGTTAGCTTAGAGGCAGCTCTATGGTTAGTTTATGTTAGCATAGAGGTAGCTCTATGGTTAGTTAATGTTAGCATAGAGGTAGCTCTATGGTTAGTTTATGTTAGCATAGAGGCAGCTCTATGGTTAGTTAATGTTAGCATAGAGGTAGCTCTATGGTTAGTTAATGTTAGCAAAGAGGTAGCTCTATGGTTAGTTAATGTTAGCAAAGAGGTAGCTCTATGGTTAGTTAATGTTAGCATAGAGGTAGCTCTATGGTTAGTTAATGTTAGCATAGAGGTAGCTCTATGGTTAGTTAATGTTAGCATAGAGGTAGCTCTATAGTTAATGTTAGCATAGAGGTAGCTCTATAGTTAATGTTAGCATAGAGGTAGCACTTCCATGCCTGTGATAATCATCACGTTCTCTGCTGGTGCTGCTGGCTGTTTTGACACTTTAGAAGCCACATTAATGGTAGGGAGAGCAAGTTCTTACAGACAGTGGACGTTCTCAGGGATGAAAAGTGCCTCATTTTCACAAATGTCATTTTTTTTAATACGTTTTTAGTTTATCGTGTGACGCTGACCACAAAGCGTTGTGTGGGATTGTTTCTGAAGTTAGAGCTGATTTGGAGAACCTCCAACCCAATTTGTAGAACAACGTTACCATATCATAACCAAATTAATTTAAGAGTTTGTCATTTGGGAATGTTTTCTTGGAGTGCTCGAAGTTACTATTATATGCGTTTTCTGGCGTTGAGAAATAGTTGCTACAATGCCTTTTAAGACCAGAAGGAAGTCCCCCCCCTACTAACCCTCCCAACACCACATCCAGATACACCTGGTCTCCCATCCAGGGACCGACCAGGACTGACCCTGCTTAGCTTGTGACAAACCAGCAGTGGGATGCAGGGTGGTATGTTGCTTTATTAAATGTACCGGGGGGGGGGAAAAATACAGACAGAGGTGTTTGATTACAATCATGTTATCATTGAAAATGTTTAAATTAAAACCTATTTATTTAGAATTCATTTTTTTTTGTTGCACATTTCAAAATTATTTCCTTTTGAAATATCTTTTTTTTTTGCTCCATATATTTGGGTTTACGTTTTGCTTTCAATATCATGACTTTTTGTTTTCAACATTAAGAATTTTGTTCTCGACTTCAGAAGTTTTGCTTGATCTTAATGGCACCAAAGTAACTCAATATGAGCTTCCTGCTAAGCAGCACATTCACTGAGTCAACAACAGACCCTCATGGTAACTCATTCTCACACTCTTGGGGTTTCACTCACAACACTGTGTTTTGTCAATTAGAATTTTGGGGGGGGGTAAATTTCACTAAGTGAACAATTCTCAGAAGTCGATTGGTTGATGCCCAATGCAGGTACTAATTAGTAATGCATGTGACATCCAGCCAACCCCAAGGACACTGAGGATTAAACCCCCACCCCCCATCTCTCTCCCTCCTCTACAGGTGTCCTGGGTGCTGGAGCAGCAGGATCCGTCAAGCTCTAGCGATGACCTCACCGCGGTGCGGAACCACACCGACCAGATGCTGTGCCTCCTGGCCGAGGAGCGACCGGGGGAGTGTGAGGGACCCCCCGGGGCGGTAACGTCCGGTAACGTCCCCCCCATTGGCCCCATCCTGGACCTGGTGGTGTCTGAGAACGTCCTGGAGCGTGTGGTGCAGTGGCACCTGAGGCGTGGCCTGGACCCCGACAGCCAGGGGGCGTTGCTCAAGCTGTTCGAGATGCTGATAGGCCAGTCTCAGCAGCCCTTGCTCCAACACAAGGCGGTGCTGCAACCTCTACTGGGTCTTCTGGGGGCCTGTGCTGAGCCCCAGCTGGGCTGCCCTCCCTCTCTGGAGAACAGCCTAGTGCTGCTGCTCAACCAGGTGGGTGGAACAGATTGGTTGATTGTTATTGGGAAAAGATGCTTTGAGTACAACTCGGGGGGATAACACGTGAACGCAATTCCACTTGTTTCCAACGTGGTCCCTGATGGAATACACAGAAGGCAGACAAAAGAAAAACAATGCAAAGATGGTTGGATGCGTGGATGGCATGAGATGGTTGGAGGCGTGGATGGCATTTGGAGGCGTGGCTGGCATGAGATGGTTGGAGTGGTGGATGGCATGAGATGGTTGGAGGTGTGGAGGACATGAGATGGTTGGAGTGGTGGATGGCATGAGATGGTTGGAGGCGTGGATGGCATGAGATGGTTGGAGGCGTGGATGACATGAGGTGGTTGGAGGCGTGGGTGGCATTTGGAGGCGTGGCTGGCATGAGATGGTTGGAGTGGTGGATGGCATGAGATGGTTGGAGGTGTGGAGGACATGAGATGGTTGGAGGTGTGGAGGACATGAGGTGGTTGGAGGCGTGGGTGGCATTTGGAGGCGTGGCTGGCATGAGATGGTTGGAGTGGTGGAGGACAGGAGATGGTTGGAGGTGTGGCTGGCATGAGATGGTTGGAGGCGTGGATGGCATGAGATGGTTGGAGGCGTGGATGACATGAGGTGGTTGGAGGCGTGGGTGGCATTTGGAGGTGTGGCTGGCATGAGATGGTTGGAGTGGTGGATGGCTACTGTTGAGCTGTTAAACCTTTTGTAGTTCATACCTTTTTATAGTTCATTGTGTCATGTCGTTTTGTGTGTTTTATGTTTCATGAAATGAACAAGATATTGTGATCTCAACATCACCAGATCTGTGTGTCGATGGCGCGTGCTCCTGCTGTGTTGGAGCTGTTGTTCAGGTCGGCCCCGGCCCAACACGGTCCGACCAACCTGCTCATCTTCTCCCTGCTGGTTCCCTTCATCCACCGTGACGGGGCCATCGGACAGCAGGCCCGCGACGCCCTCCTCCTCGTCATGGCAACCTCCGCCAGCAACCAGGGCGTGGCACGCTACATTGCTGAGAACTCCTACTTCTGCCCGGTGAGTGGTTTAATGTGTTTTTATTTAACTTTTGTTCAGGCAGTTGAGTCCCATTGAGACAAATGTCTCTTTTTTTTCCAAGGGAGCCCTGCATTACAACAGCAGAAAGCAATTAATTACACGTGAAAAGTTTAGACACAAAGCGAACTAATGGGGTAAGGGTGGTATGGGACATGGCTCTTTCTGTTCACGATCTATCGGTGAACGTATCGGAATCGGCCGATATTAGCTAAAAATGCGACGTCTTGTCTAGTTTTAACGGCGATGTGAAAAACCGATGTCGAAGTTGACGTGCAAAGCTATATAAAGTGACGTAATATATAACCTGACGTAATGAAGCCACGTCAAATGTTACGCCACACCCGCAACACAGCATTCCTAACCTAGCCCACAATGTCTGCAGTGTGGATCGAGCAGTCAACAAGTCGAGCAGTCATTTGAAAGAGTAAGAACATTTCAGCGAGACAACTCAAAAGGCTAAATCCACTCTAAAGCCAAGATAATTGTATTCATTGCCCTTGACCAATCAACCGTTTTCTGTCGTGGCTGATGTTGGCTTTCGCCGACTGGTTGATCACCGGTACACACCACCAAGTGTGCTATTTTTCAGATGTTGCCCTACCGGAGTTACACAGTAGTAGCGTCACTGCTATTAGCTTCAAGACATACATACTACGGAACGTCGTTTGTGTCTTTGTGTGTCAAAAAAAATACGGTAGCACTGTCAAAGCTGTACAAACAAAAGTCTGCAAACACCGCCCACGACTACACGAACAAAGTGCTACATGTTTAAACCCATGATTCACTATTGCCTCCACTAAGTTTCTCTCTGTGGGTTTGTGGGCTGCTTGTATCTCACTAAGGATCTGGAACGACGGTCTGTATCCCCTCTGACAGACACATGCTGACCCCCCCCCCCCCCCCCCGGTGATGATGATGGTGTGTCTAGTGTTGTCACGAAACAAGAATTTAGACTTTGAAACCAATACCAGGTCACAATACTCGATACCATGACAAAAAAAGAAAGCGGGGATAATTTTTTTTTTTTTAATTTAGGACTGAGAAGGTTAGTTCTGGTGACTCTATTGTTTTTTTAGGACTGAGAAGGTTAGTTCTGGTGACTCTATTGTTTTTTTAGGACTGAGAAGGTTAGTTCTGGTGACTCTTTATTTAAAGGATATTCTTTTTAAAGGGACCACACAGACATTTAGGAGCACAATGAAAGTGTGTTGTTGTTTCAATGATGATGATGATGATGATGAAGGACTAAAAGACCATGAATAAAATGTCTTTGGAGTGTTCCACGCTCAATCAAGCACAATGTACCCTCAAATATTTGAGTCACATAGGTGAGTCAAAAAAAAATTTCAGCTGTCCCTTGAAAGGGCGGATGGGTGGCACTCACGTGGTTGTCGGGGGGGGGGGGGGGGGGGGGTGTTTAAGAGAACTCTTTGCTAGCAGTTACATGCAATTTCAAAACGCAACCTAGTGTGTGTGATGTTTAAAATGTAGTTAGCCATCAAACACTAGGACAAAGTCACTCTTCAGTAGACTTCTGGGTTCATTTGACCAACTTCTGTGCCTGTGTGCTTCTGGAAATGAGTCTTTCAGCACTTCACTCACAGTGCACCACTCCCCTGGCACTAATGTAGAGGAAAGAGATGAGTAGGGATGCCAGGTTTCCTCCAGATGTGACGCTTGGCAATCAGGCCAAAGAGTTCTATCTTGTTTCTCATGGTCTGAGAGTCCTTTTAAGTGCCTTTTGGCCAACTGCAAGTGGGCTGTCATGCCTTTTAATGAGGAGTGGGTTCTGTCTGGCCACTCTACCATAAAGGCCTGATTGGTGGATTGCTGCAGAGAGGGTTGTCCTTTTGAAAGGCTCTCCCATCTCCACCGAGGAACTCGGGTTCTTCATGACCAAGGCTCTCCTCCCCCAATTGCTGTGTTTGTTAGGTTTGATACATTTTTCCGTTAGGACAAATCAAGTCTTGACATTTTTTTTGGGAATGACCAACTTTTAGAAGGCCTTTTTTTTTAAAACCTTGAATAAAGCTACAAGTTTGCATTTCCTTTCTATACAGGAAAATTCTCATCAACAAAAGTGATGAAACATAGATGTAGGGTCTTCATTTCATCTGATTTGTTTGGATTAGATTAAAGGGTGAGTTTTTACTTTACTAATGTAACAACAACAACAGTGTGGTGAAATACTTATGAGTTGTAGTCGCGATCCGATTGCCCACATGTACAAACATAGTTATGTTGTTGGCTTATTACATATATTTATTAAAGTATTTAGCTGGTATAGCTAACGTCAGCAGGCTGGTATAACAGGGCTGATGTCAGCAGGCTGGTATAACAGGGCTGACGTCAGCAGGCTGGTATAACAGGGCTAACGTCAACAGGCTGGTATAACAGGGCTAACGTCAGCAGGCTGGTATAACAGGGCTAACGTCAGCAGGCTGGTATAACAGGGCTAACGTCAGCAGGCTGGTATAACAGGGCTAACGTCAGCAGGCTGGTATAACAGGGCTAACGTCAGCAGGCTGGTATAACAGGGTTAACGTCAGCAGGCAGGTATAACAGGGTTAACGTCAGCAGGCTGGTATAACAGGGCTAACGTCAGCAGGCTGGTATAACAGGGCTAACGTCAGCAGGCTGGTATAACAGGGCTAACGTCAGCAGGCTGGTATAACAGGGCTAACGTCAGCAGGCTGGTATAACAGGGCTAACGTCAGCAGGCTGGTATAACAGGGCTAACGTCAGCAGGCTGGTATAACAGGGCTAACGTCAGCAGGCTGGTATAACAGGGCTAACGTCAGCAGGCTGGTATAACAGGGCTAACGTCAGCAGGCTGGTATAACAGGGCTAACGTCAGCAGGCTGGTATAACAGGGCTAACGTCAGCAGGCTGGTATAACAGGGCTGACGTCAGCAGGCTGGTATAACAGGGCTGACGTCAGCAGGCTGGTATAACAGGGCTAACGTCAGCAGGCTGGTATAACAGGGCTAACGTCAGCAGGCTGGTATAACAGGGCTAACGTCAGCAGGCTGGTATAACAGGGCTAACGTCAGCAGGCTGGTATAACAGGGCTAACGTCAGCAGGCTGGTATAACAGGGCTAACATCAGCAGGCTGGTATAACAGGGCTAACGTCAGCAGGCTGGTATAACAGGGCTAACGTCAACAGGCTGGTATAACAGGGCTAACGTCAGCAGGCTGGTATAACAGGGCTAACGTCAGCAGGCTGGTATAACAGGGCTAACGTCAGCAGGCTGGTATAACAGGGCTAACGTCAGCAGGCTGGTATAACAGGGCTAACGTCAGCAGGCTGGTATAACAGGGTTAACGTCAGCAGGCAGGTATAACAGGGTTAACGTCAGCAGGCTGGTATAACAGGGCTAACGTCAGCAGGCTGGTATAACAGGGCTAACGTCAGCAGGCTGGTATAACAGGGCTAACGTCAGCAGGCTGGTATAACAGGGCTAACGTCAGCAGGCTGGTATAACAGGGCTAACGTCAGCAGGCTGGTATAACAGGGCTAACGTCAGCAGGCTGGTATAACAGGGCTAACGTCAGCAGGCTGGTATAACAGGGCTAACGTCAGCAGGCTGGTATAACAGGGCTAACGTCAGCAGGCTGGTATAACAGGGCTAACGTCAGCAGGCTGGTATAACAGGGCTAACGTCAGCAGGCTGGTATAACAGGGCTAACGTCAGCAGGCTGGTATAACAGGGCTAACGTCAGCAGGCTGGTATAACAGGGCTGACGTCAGCAGGCTGGTATAACAGGGCTGACGTCAGCAGGCTGGTATAACAGGGCTGACGTCAGCAGGCTGGTATAACAGGGCTGACGTCAGCAGGCTGGTATAACAGGGCTGACGTCAGCAGGCTGGTATAACAGGGCTAACGTCAGCAGGCTGGTATAACAGGGCTAACGTCAGCAGGCTGGTATAACAGGGCTAACGTCAGCAGGCTGGTATAACAGGGCTAACGTCAGCAGGCTGGTATAACAGGGCTAACGTCAGCAGGCTGGTATAACAGGGCTAACGTCAGCAGGCTGGTATAACAGGGCTAACGTCAGCAGGCTGGTATAACAGGGCTAACGTCAGCAGGCTGGTATAACAGGGCTAACGTCAGCAGGCTGGTATAACAGGGCTAACGTCAGCAGGCTGGTATAACAGGGCTAACGTCAGCAGGCTGGTATAACAGGGCTGACGTCAGCAGGCTGGTATAACAGGGCTAACGTCAGCAGGCTGGCTGGCTAGCAACCTTGCAAGTTGATTTGTAACAAATTCATTCAGAAAGTTTTTGCTCATAAATTGGCTGAAAAAATTTATTGGAACCAGTATCACGATACCAGAATTTTGTCTTTGTACCAATACCAGGTTTAGTGTCAGGACACTCGATACCATCACGATACTTGATACCAAAACGATACAGTGCCTTGCGAAAGTATTCGGCCCCCTTGAACTTTGCGACCTTTTGCCACATTGCAGGCTTCAAACATAAAGATATAAAACTGTATTTTTTTGTGAAGAATCAACAACAAGTGGGACACAATCATGAAGTGGAACGACATTTATTGGATATTTCAAACTTTTTTAACAAATCAAAAACTGAAAAATTGGGCGTGCAAAATTATTCAGCCCCTTTACTTTCAGTGCAGCAAACTCTCTCCAGAAGTTCAGTGAGGATCTCTGAATGATCCAATGTTGACCTAAATGACTAATGATGATAAATACAATCCACCTGTGTGTAATCAAGTCTCCGTATAAATGCACCTGCACTGTGATAGTCTCAGAGGTCCGTTAAAAGCGCAGAGAGCATCATGAAGAACAAGGAACACACCAGGCAGGTCCGAGATACTGTTGTGAAGAAGTTTAAAGCCGGATTTGGATACAAAAAGATTTCCCAAGCTTTAAACATCCCAAGGAGCACTGTGCAAGCGATAATATTGAAATGGAAGGAGTATCAGACCACTGCAAATCTACCAAGACCTGGCCGTCCCTCTAAACTTTCAGCTCATACAAGGAGAAGACTGATCAGAGATGCAGCCAAGAGGCCCATGATTACTCTGGATGAACTGCAGAGATCTACAGCTGAGGTGGGAGACTCTGTCCATAGGACAACAATCAGTCGTATATTGCACAAATCTGGCCTTTATGGAAGAGTGGCAAGAAGAAAGCCATTTCTTAAAGATATCCATAAAAAGTGTAGTTTAAAGTTTGCCACAAGCCACCTGGGAGACACACCAAACATGTGGAAGAAGGTGCTCTGGTCAGATGAAACCAAAATGGAACATTTTGGCAACAATGCAAAATGTTATGTTTGGCGTAAAAGCAACACAGCTGAACACACCATCCCCACTGTCAAACATGGTGGTGGCAACATCATGGTTTGGGCCTGCTTTTCTTCAGCAGGGACAGGGAAGAAGGTTAAAATTGATGGGAAGATGGATGGAGCCAAATACAGGACCATTCTGGAAGAAAACCTGATGGAGTCTTCAAAAGACCTGAGACTGGGACGGAGATTTGTCTTCCAACAAGACAATGATCCAAAACATAAAGCAAAATCTACAATGGAATGGTTCAAAAATAAACAGCCAGGTGTTAGAATGGCCAAGTCAAAGTCCAGACCTGAATCCAATCGAGAATCTGTGGAAAGAACTGAAAACTGCTGTTCACAAATGCTCTCCATCCAACCTCACTGAGCTCGAGCTGTTTTGCAAGGAGGAATGGGGAGAGTGCAAAACTGTGTAGAGACGTACCCCAAGCGACTTACAGCTGTAATCGCAGCAAAAGGTGGCGCTACAAAGTATTAACTTAAGGGGGCTGAATAATTTTGCACGCCCAATTTTTCAGTTTTTGATTTGTTAAAAAAGTTTGAAATATCCAATAAATGTCGTTCCACTTCATGATTGTGTCCCACTTGTTGTTGATTCTTCACAAAAAAATACAGTTTTATATCTTTATGTTTGAAGCCTGAAATGTGGCAAAAGGTTGCAAAGTTCAAGGGGGCCGAATACTTTCGCAAGGCACTGTACCACGACAAGAAATAAGACCTATTTGCCAGTCACAGAATGGCACTTGGTCTTTCAAGTTCAATATCATTTCACTTTAAATGTTAGATTTTTTAACTGATTCATTTAATGAATCAATTATAACGTCATACAATTCATTTTACTTTGTTTTTTTTACCACTCTAACTACATAACGTAACGGAAATAGTGTATTTAAATGGTACATCTCTGTTGGTAAATTGGTTAAATGCAAGATGTAGCCTAGGCCTATTCACAATACAGGTGAGTGAATATTCAATAGGAGTGTGTACATGCATTGATATTTATTTATTTATTTTATTTTATTTTACCTTTATTTAACCAGGTAGGCAAGTTGAGAACAAGTTCTCATTTACAATTGCGACCTGGCCAAGATAAAGCAAAGCAGTTCGACAGATACAACAACACAGAGTTACACATGGAGTAAAACAAACATACAGTCAATAATAAAGTATAAACAAGTCTATATACGATGTGAGCAAATGAGGTGAGAAGGGAGGTAAAGGCAAAAAAAGGCCTTGGTGGCAAGGTAAATACAATATAGCAAGTAAAACACTGGAATGGTAGTTTTGCAATGGAAGAATGTGCAAAGTAGAAATAAAAATAATGGGGTGCAAAGGAGCAAAATAAATAAATAAATTAAATACAGTTGGGAAAGAGGTAGTTGATAGGGCTAAATTATATGTGGGCTATGTACAGGTGCAGTAATCTGTGAGCTGCTCTGACAGTTGGTGCTTAAAGCTAGTGAGGGAGATAAGTGTTTCCAGTTTCAGAGATTTTTGTAGTTCGTTCCAGTCATTGGCAGCAGAGAACTGGAAAGAGAGGCGGCCAAAGAAAGAATTGGTTTTGGGGGTGACTAGAGAGATATACCTGCTGGAGCGTGTGCTACAGGTGGGAGATGCTATGGTGACCAGCGAGCTGAGATAAGGGGGGACTTTACCTAGCAGGGTCTTGTAGATGACATGGAGCCAGTGGGTTTGGCGACGAGTATGAAGCGAGGGCCAGCCAACGAGAGCGTACAGGTCGCAATGGTGGGTAGTGTATGGGGCTTTGGTGACAAAACGGATTGCACTGTGATAGACTGCATCCAGTTTGTTGAGTAGGGTATTGGAGGCTATTTTGTAAATTACATCGCCAAAGTCGAGGATTGGTAGGATGGTCAGTTTTGCAAGGGTATGTTTGGCAGCATGAGTGAAGGATGCTTTGTTGCGAAATAGGAAGCCAATTCTAGATTTAACTTTGGATTGGAGATGTTTGATATGGGTCTGGAAGGAGAGTTTACAGTCTAACCAGACACCTAAGTATTTGTAGTTGTCCACGTATTCTAAGTCAGAGCCGTCCAGAGTAGTGATGTTGGACAGGCGGGTAGGTGCAGGTAGTGATCGGTTGAAGAGCATGCATTTAGTTTTACTTGTATTTAAGAGCAGTTGGAGGCCACGGAAGGAGAGTTGTATGGCATTGAAGCTTGCCTGGAGGGTTGTTAACACAGTGTCCAAAGAAGGGCCGGAAGTATACAGAATGGTGTCGTCTGCGTAGAGGTGGATCAGAGACTCACCAGCAGCAAGAGCGACCTCATTGATGTATACAGAGAAGAGAGTCGGTCCAAGAATTGAACCCTGTGGCACCCCCATAGAGACTGCCAGAGGTCCGGACAACAGACCCTCAGATTTGACACACTGAACTCTATCAGAGAAGTAGTTGGTGAACCAGTTTTGGAAGAAGAAGAAGAAGAAGAAGATGAAAAGAAATCATCTGAGGCTACGGATGGAAAAACAATCTGTTTCATTTCCATTTTGGGACATCTTTTTATTGTACTCATTTAAGATCCATGATGTCATTCACACACAGTCAGTGAAAGCTAGAGCAAAGAGGATGTTGACTGGGAGAGATAATCTGCTTTAATCAGCCATATTATGTTCCTGTATCTCAAACAAGGTACTAGGGTAGTGCATTGATGTTGGTTTCAGCTGTAAGCTAGTAAGGAAATGACTGGTTAGGGTTGGCTCTAATGACTGGTTAGGGTTGGCTCTAATGACTGGTTAGGGTTGGCTCTAATGACTGGTTAGGGTTGGCTGTGTAATGACTGGTTAGGGTTGGCTCTGTAATGACTGGTTAGGGTTGGCTCTGTAATGACTGGTTAGGGTTGGTTGTGTAATGACTAGTTAGGGTTGGCTTTGTAATGACTGGTTAGGGTTGGCTTTGTAATGACTGGTTAGGGTTGGCTGTGTAATGACAGGTTAGGGTTGGTTGTGTAATGACTGGTTAGGGTTGGCTGTGTAATGACTGGTTAGGGTTGGCTGTGTAATGACTGGTTAGGGTTGGCTCTGTAATGACTGGTTAGGGTTGGCTCTGTAATGACTGGTTAGGGTTGGCTGTGTAATGACTGGTTAGGGTTGGCTCTGTAATGACTGGTTAGGGTTGGCTCTGTAATGACTGGTTAGGGTTGGCTCTGTAATGACTGGTTAGGGTTGGCTCTGTAATGACTGGTTAGGGTTGGCTCTGTAATGACTGGTTAGGGTTGGCTGTGTAATGACTGGTTAGGGTTGGCTCTGTAATGACTGGTTAGGGTTGGCTCTGTAATGACTGGTTAGGGTTGGCTCTGTAATGACAGGTTAGGGTTGGCTTTGTTGCAGCTGTGTCTGTGCTTCACTGATTGAAACTGCTGTGTGTAATGTTGTCTGTCTGTTTGCTGTGTGTAATGCTGTCTGTCTGTTTGCTGTGTGTAATGCCGTCTGTCTGTTTGCTGTGTGTAATGCCGTCTGTCTGTTTGCTGTGTGTAATGCTGTCTGTCTGTTTGCTGTGTGTAATGCTGTCTGTCTGTTTGCTGTGTGTAATGCCGTCTGTCTGTTTGCTGTGTGTAATGCCGTCTGTCTGTTTGCTGTGTGTAATGCTGTCTGTCTGTTTGCTGTGTGTAATGCTGTCTGTCTGTTTGCTGTGTGTAATGCTGTCTGTCTGTTTGCTGTGTGTAATGCCGTCTGTCTGTTTGCTGTGTGTAATGCCGTCTGTCTGTTTGCTGTGTGTAATGCTGTCTGTCTGCTGTGTGTGGTTGGCTCTCCTCCACTCCTCCTCCCTTCCCTGTAACCCTCCTCTTGTCCACTCCGGTACTGTGTTGTGTAACCCTCCTCTTGTCCACTCCTGTACTGTGTTGTGTAACCCTCCTCTTGTCCACTCCTGTACTGTGTTGTGTAACCCTCCTCTTGTCCACTCCTGTACTGTGTTGTGTAACCCTCCTCTTGTCCACTCCTGTACTGTGTTGTGTAACCCTCCTCTTGTCCACTCCTGTACTGTGTTGTGTAACCCTCCTCTTGTCCACTCCTGTACTGTGTTGTGTAACCCTCCTCTTGTCCACTCCTGTACTGTGTTGTGTAACCCTCCTCTTGTTCTCTCCTGTACTGTGTTGTGTAACCCTCCTCTTGTCCTTTTAATGGAGTCCTCTTTGACACCTACCTTGGTCTTCCTGCTCATGAATCAGCTCAAACAAGACTGACTGCGGTCCAAACACTTAAAATAATTTCCAAAAGATAACCAAACAAAAAAACATATTTACTTTTTAACGAGACATATTTGTGCATTTAATAGTACAATTTCTAACTTATTTGCATTCAAATTGTACTTACACTTATATGTTGACTTCTCCATTGATGTTGTTTTTACGTTTTCACAGACTTTTCTTGGCGGATGTTCAATCGTTGCGAAATTGAATTATGGGTAGTTTCAGGCCCCGGCGTGAACATAATTACACACTCGCAAAGCCGACTAAAAACCAGGGCTGAGAGGCTTACTGTTGCACACTTCCCTTGCTTGGCTAATCATTTGGGCCACCCGCCAAGATGGCGACAGGGATTCCCCCAAGGGCATAAGGCGAGGGTAAGTGGACGAGGGTGTGTCTTTTAAGTGTTTGGACCACAGCCCTAGTAGTCACCAAAGTTCCAGACCATATTTTTAAAGACACATGCACACATTTAAGCAACATTACATATTTTTTTTCTTGCTATTAAATTAGATTACTTTCTTTATAATAAAATCGACATTTTTCTCTGTGTTTTGAAAAAGTTTTGAATTTGATTTCTCCCAAAGCCCAGTTCATTCATCATGGTCAAAGATTTAGATGGACGAAGGTGTGTCTTTTAAGTGTTTGGGGACCGCAGCCTCTGATTCTCTCCTCTCCTGTGCAAAATGTTGTTTCTCTCTCCCCTGCCACGTTACTGTCAACCCCAACTATATAGCCTAGTTTGCAACGACAAAGTTAAACAAAGTACTTTTGTCTTTGCTGTTTGTCTGAGACCTTCCCATGGTGTGTGGTTAGTTTACCCAGGTTGCATTACAGACTTAACCACCACTCTTGTGTAACACCCACTTCCGGCGCCGAAAGAGATGGTCGCCTCGCTTCGCGTTCTTAGTGCAAGCATTTCGCTACACTCGCATTAACATCTGCTAACCATGTGTATGCGACCAATAAAATTTGATTTGACAAGGTAAGTGAGGTGAAGTAGACAGACAAATCCATTGGCTTCCTGTACTCACCTCTCCCAGATTCCTCTCTGAACCGTTGGATTGAACTTGTCTGTCCGACGATCCAACGCTCGACGAGTCCAAATCAACAGCAACTACCAGGGAGAAGTTTCCTTTCTGTTACTGAACTGTTTTTTTTATTTATTTATTATATTTAACCTTTATTTAACTAGGCAAGGTAATTAAGAACAAATTCTTATTTACAATGACGGCCTACACCTCTGACTCTGGAGGTTTCCTCTCTGTTACTGAAAGACAACACTGGAGACCTCTGACTCTGGAGAGGTTTCCTCTCTGTTACTGAATGACAACACTGGAGACCTCTGACTCTGGAGAGGTTTCCTCTCTGTTACTGAATGACAACACTGGAGACCTCTGACTCTGGAGAAGTTTCCTCTCTGTTACTGAATGACAACACTGGAGACCTCTGACTCTGGAGAAGTTTCCTCTCTGTTACTGAATGACAACACTGGAGACCACTGACTCTGGAGAAGTTTCCTCTCTGTTACTGAATGACAACACTGGAGACCTCTGACTCTGGAGAAGTTTCCTCTCTGTTACTGAATGACAACACTGGAGACCACTGACTCTGGAGAAGTTTCCTCTCTGTTACTGAATGACAACACTGGAGACCTCTGACTCTGGAGAAGTTTCCTCTCTGTTACTGAATGACAACACTGGAGACCACTGACTCTGGAGAAGTTTCCTCTCTGTTACTGAATGACAACACTGGAGACCTCTGACTCTGGAGAAGTTTCCTCTCTGTTACTGAATGACAACACTGGAGACCTCTGACCTGGTGTGTTCAGCTTGAATGGATACGATGCAGAATCTCTTCATTTTGTGTTTTCTCTTCCAGTCTCCTGCTGCAGTGGTAGCCAGCGACAGGCCAGTCTCCTGCTGCAGTTGTAGCTAGCGACAGGCCAGTCTCCTGCTGCAGTGGTAGCCAGCGACAGGCCAGTCTCCTGCTGCAGTGGTAGCCAGCGACAGGCCAGTCTCCTGCTGCAGTGGTAGCTAGCGACAGGCCAGTCTCCTGCTGCAGTGGTAGCCAGCGACAGGCCAGTCTCCTGCTGCAGTGGTAGCCAGCGACAGGCCAGTCTCCTGCTGCAGTGGTAGCTAGCGACAGGCCAGTCTCCTGCTGCAGTGGTAGCCAGTGACAGGCCAGTCTCCTGCTGCAGTGGTAGCCAGCGACAGGCCAGTCTCCTGCTGCAGTGGTAGCCAGCGACAGGCCAGTCTCCTGCTGCAGTGGTAGCCAGCGACAGGCCAGTCTCCTGCTGCAGTGGTAGCTAGCGACAGGCCAGTCTCCTGCTGCAGTGGTAGCTAGCGACAGGCCAGTCTCCTGCTGCAGTGGTAGCTAGCGACAGGCCAGTCTCCTGCTGCAGTGGTAGCCAGCGACAGGCCAGTCTCCTGCTGCAGTGGTAGCCAGCGACAGGCCAGTCTCCTGCTGCAGTGGTAGCCAGTGACAGGCCAGTCTCCTCTTCATTGTAATCATCCCTCTGATTACAATGAAGAGCATGACGTACCACTCTGTTCTGGGCCAGCTGCAGCTTAACTAGGTCTTTCCTTGCAGCACTTGACCACACGACTGGACAATAATCAAGATTAGGCCAAACTAGAGCCTGCAGGACTTGCTTTGTGGAGTGTGGTGTCAAAAATGCTGAGCATCTCTTTATTACGGCCAGACCTCTCCCCATCTTTACAACCATTGAATCTATATGTTTTGACCATGACAGTTTACAATCTAAGGTAACGACAAGTAATTTAGTCTCCTCAACTTGTTCAACAGCCAAACCATTCATTACCAGATTCAGCTGAGGTCTCAAACTTAGGTAATGATTTGTACCAAATACAATGCTCTTAGTTTTAGAGATGTTCAGGAACAGTTTATTACTGGCCACCCATTCCATGTGTGTATGTATATAAAATATATATATTTTTGTTTAATAACTTGGAGGGGTAAATTTAATATTTTTGCTCCAAAAACGTTTTTTTGCTGCCAGTTGCTATAAAGAAATGCCCTCCACAGGACTGTCTGTGTTGGCTAGCTGTTCTCCAAGGGGCTGTGGTGTTATTAAACCAGAGACCGTTTTTCAGATTAAACGAGGAACACATTTGCCTGTAGACACTGTCCTGAGACCTGTTTTCCAATGCATGTGTATATCTCCCAGAAATGTCATCCTTCTCCCTCCTTTATTTGATCAGAAAATACATCATTAATACATGGACTGGTAGTATTTCCCGCTGAGTGTTTGTGATGTGCTGCTGACACACATGCCTGCTTTCCCTTATATTTGACACATGTTCAGCCTTGTCAAAATGAACATTTCACCTCTTAATTTAGTCCTAAACATCCACTGACCTCTCCCCCCCCCCCCCCCTCCAGGTGCTGGCCACGGGACTCAGTGCTCTCTACTCCTCCCTGCCGAGGAAGATAGAGGTACGGGGGGATGACTGGCACGCTCTGCGCAGGGAGGACTGGATGGGCGTGTCTTCTCTGGTGCTCTTCATGAACTCTCTGGAGTTCTGTAACGCTGTCATCCAGGTGGCTCACCCCCTGGTCCGCAGACAGCTGGTCGACTACGTTCACAACGGCTTCCTGGTCCCGGTCATGGGACCCGCCCTACACAAGGTAGGGGGGGGGGGGGGGACTCTCTGATTGGCTAGCCTGAGCTGATTGATTGAATTTATTAGCTAGTTAAAAAAATAGTAGTCAGCCGGAGACGACGCTCAAAAACTTGATTTTATTACTCTTCTCGTTAAAACATGTAATTTTGGCTGCCAATATCAGAGTAGTTTATTTTAATATGTATCAACCCCCCCCCCCCCCCCCATCCCCCTCCCCCAGTCATCTGTAGATGAGATGATAGCCAGTACAACCTACCTGGACCTGTTCCTGCGCAGCGTCACGGAAACGTCTCTTCTTAAAACGTTCCTGCGTTTTATCCTCATGCATCGCCACGACAACGACACCATCCTGGACACGTTGCTAACGCGCATCAGCAGCAACTCGAGGGTCAGTACTATGTAGTGTTTGTGAGTGTACAGTACTGGGGGTTCTCTGGGAGTGAGAGGGAGAAGTTGACATTTTCCAGTCATTTAGCAGAACATCTTATCTAAAGCCTCTTACAGTTAGTGCCATCAAAAGGTAGCTAGGTGAGACAACCACATCCATATCAGTAAAATGAATACAGGTGTGTCTAATGTTCTGCTGTTTCTCTCCTACAGCTGTTTCTCTCCTACTACAGCTGTGTCTAATGTTCTGCTATTTCTCTCCTACAGCTGTTTCTCTCCTACAGCTGTGTATAATGTGCTGCTGTTTCTCTCCTACAGCTGTTTCTCTCCTACAGCTGTGTCTAATGTTCTGCTGTTTCTCTCCTACAGCGGTTTCTCTCCTACAGCTGTGTCTAATGTTCAGCTTTTTCTCTCCTACAGCTGTTGCTCTCCTACAGCTGTGTCTAATGTTCTGCTGTTTCTCTCCTACAGCTGTTTCTCTCCTTACAGCTGTTTCTCTCCTACAGCTGTGTCTAATGTTCTGCTGTTTCTCTCCTACAGCTGTTTCTCTCCTACTACAGCTGTGTCTAATGTTCTGCTGTTTCTCTCCTACAGCTGTTTCTCTCCTACAGCTGTTTCTCTCCTACAGCTGTTTCTCTCCTACTACAGCTGTGTCTAATGTGCTGCTGTTTCTCTCCTACAGCTGTGTCTAATGTTCTGCTGTTTCTCTCCTACAGCTGTTTCTCTCCTACTACAGCTGTGTCTAATGTTCTGCTGTTTCTCTCCTACAGCTGTGTCTAATGTTCTGCTGTTTCTCTCCTACAGCTGTTTCTCTCCTACTACAGCTGTGTCTAATGTTCTGCTGTTTCTCTCCTACAGCTGTTTCTCTCCTACAGCTGTTTCTCTCCTACAGCTGTTTCTCTCCTACTACAGCTGTGTCTAATGTGCTGCTGTTTCTCTCCTACAGCTGTGTCTAATGTTCTGCTGTTTCTCTCCTACAGCTGTTTCTCTCCTACTACAGCTGTGTCTAATGTTCTGCTGTTTCTCTCCTACAGCTGTGTCTAATGTTCTGTTTTTTCTCTCCTACAGCTGTTTCTCTCCTACAGCTGTGTCTAATGTTCTGTTGTTTCTCTCCTACAGCTGTTTCTCTCCTACAGCTGTGTCTAATGTGCTGCTGTTTCTCTCCTACAGCTGTGTCTAATGTTCTGTTATTTCTCTCCTACAGCTGTTTCTCTCCTACAGCTGTGTCTAATGTTCTGTTGTTTCTCTCCTACAGCTGTTTCTCTCCTACAGCTGTGTCTAATGTTCTGTTGTTTCTCTCCTACAGCTGTTTCTCTCCTACAGCTGTGTCTAATGTTCTGTTATTTCTCTCCTACAGCTGTGTCTAATGTTCTGTATATTCTCTCCTACAGCTGTGTCTAATGTTCTGTATATTCTCTCCTACATATGTGTCTAATGTTCTGCGGTTTCTCTCCTACAGCTGTGTCTAATGTTCTGCATATTCTCTCCTACAGATGTGTCTAATGTTCTGTTATTTCTCTCCTACAGCTGTGTCTAATGTTCTGTTATTTCTCTCCTACAGCTGTGTCTAATGTTCTGTTATTTCTCTCCTACAGCTGTGTCTAATGTTCTGCATATTCTCTCCTACAGATGTGTCTAATGTTCTGTATATTCTCTCCTACAGCTGTGTCTAATGTTCTGCTATTTCTATCCTACAGCTGTGTATGGTGTCTTTGAGCCTGTTTAGGACTCTGCTCTCTCTCAACTGTGAAGACCTCATGTTGCAGCTCGTTCTCAGGTAGATACTGTGTGTGTGTGTGTGTGTTGTGTTACTATACTACTGCTGCTGCTACTACTGAGAATGTAACAGTGTATTGTTGTCTTACTGCATATTTTTAAGATTCTACTTGTAATTATACTTTCATTATAAATGAAATCTATTATTATTTTCATGACAGGTATCTGCTGCCCTGTACCCATGTGATGTTGAGTCAGAGGCGTGCCATCAGGGACACTGATCTCTATGGTAAATCAGCTGACAAGTTCCTGTCCCTGATCCCCGACTGCTGCCGTCTGAGCACAGCGCCCTCTGCTGAGCGGGAGGAAGAACCTGCCCTTTGGGGGAAAGGTAACTTGACTGACAGGCGACTAACCACGGTTTCTACTGAACATTTCACTCATTCGAGCAGATGCTCTCATCCAGATTAACTTACAATGTGCCCTTTTTCAATACACAAGACAAGCATAAGAAACGGTGTGTGTTTTAAACCATTGTACTTCACTTTTAACTATATGTTTTCATTATGAAGTTTTATGGAGATATTTTGTTAATTTTTTTTTATCAACGTTTAAAATATATACAGTGGGGCTAAAACAGTATTTAGTCAGCCACCAATTGTGCAAGTTCTCCCACTTAAAAAGATGAGAGAGGCCTGTAGGAAGCTAGGAAAGACCAAGAAAAGGAAGCTAGGAAAGGAAGGAAAGAGAGCTAGCCACACGGGACTCGTCTGAGGTCTGTAGCGCTGATGTGCCAACTTCTGTCTGTTGCGTCTGAACCGTTTGGGTTCTAAAACTAATATGACCCCACTGTGGAAAGGGGAGACTCTCACAAACATGTCACGGGACTCGTCTGACGGCAACCCATACACATTAATGGAAGTCGTTTTGTGGCAAATAAGGGGTTAAAAACATATGTATTTGCTGATCTTATATTTCCTAGATATAGTGAAAGGGGGGATACCTAGTCAGTTCTACATTTAACCTGGGGGGGGGGCATAATCGACATCGATGGCGCCCAGGGAACATTGAAGGGAACTGCCTTTCCCAGGGGTAGAACGACAGATTTTTAACTTGTCGGTTCGGGGATTCGATCCAACAACATTTCGTTTACTGGCCCAACACTCTAACCACTAGGCTACCTGCTGGTTACTGGCCCAACACTCTAACCACTAGGCTACCTGCTGGTTACTAGTCCAACACTCTAACCACTAGGCTACCTGCTGGTTACTGGCCCAACACTCTAACCACTAGGCTACCTGCTGGTTACTGGCCCAACGCTCTAACCACTAGGCTACCTGCTGGTTACTAGTCCAACACTCTAACCACTAGTCTACCTGCTGGTTACTAGTCCAACACTCTAACCACTAGGCTACCTGCTGGTTACTGGCCCAACACTCTAACCACTAGGCTACCTGCTGGTTACTGGCCCAACACTCTAACCACTAGGCTACCTGCTGGTTACTAGTCCAACACTCTAACCACTAGGCTACCTGCTGGTTACTGGCCCAACGCTCTAACCACTAGGCTACCTGCTGGTTACTGGCCCAACACTCTAACCACTAGGCTACCTGCTGGTTACTGGCCCAACACTCTAACCACTAGGCTACCTGCTGGTTACTGGCCCAACGCTCTAACCACTAGGCTACCTGCTGGTTACTGGCCCAACACTCTAACCACTAGGCTACCTGCTGGTTACTGGCCCAACGCTCTAACCACTAGGCTACCTGCTGGTTACTGGCCCAACACTCTAACCACTAGGCTACCTGCTGGTTACTAGTCCAACACTCTAACCACTAGGCTACCTGCTGGTTACTAGTCCAACACTCTAACCACTAGTCTACCTGCTGGTTACTAGTCCAACACTCTAACCACTAGGCTACCTGCTGGTTACTGGCCCAACGCTCTAACCACTAGGCTACCTGCTGGTTACTGGTCCAAAGCTCTAACCACTAGGCTACCTGCTGGTTACTGGCCCAACGCTCTAACCACTAGTCTACCTGCTGGTTACTAGTCCAACACTCTAACCACTAGTCTACCTGCTGGTTACTAGTCCAACACTCTAACCACTAGTCTACCTGCTGGTTACTAGTCCAACACTCTAACCACTAGTCTACCTGCTGGTTACTAGTCCAACACTCTAACCACTAGGCTACCTGCTGGTTACTAGTCCAACACTCTAACCACTAGGCTACCTGCTGGTTACTAGTCCAACACTCTAACCACTAGGCTACCTGCTGGTTACTAGTCCAACGCTCTAACCACTAGTCTACCAGCTGGTTACTAGTCCAACACTCTAACCACTAGTCTACCTGCTGGTTACTAGTCCAACACTCTAACCACTAGGCTACCTGCTGGTTACTAGTCCAACACTCTAACCACTAGGCTACCTGCTGGTTACTAGTCCAACACTCTAACCACTAGGCTACCTGCTGGTTACTAGTCCAACGCTCTAACCACTAGTCTACCTGCTGGTTACTAGTCCAACACTCTAACCCCTAGTCTACCTGCTGGTTACTGGCCCAACACTCTAACCACTAGTCTACCTGCTGGTTACTAGTCCAACACTCTAACCACTAGTCTACCTGCTGGTTACTAGTCCAACACTCTAACCACTAGGCTACCTGCTGGTTACTAGTCCAATGCTGTAACCACTAGGCTACCTGCTGGTTACTAGTCCAACACTCTAACCACTAGGCTACCTGCTGGTTACTGGCCCAACACTCTAACCACTAGGCTACCTGCTGGTTACTAGTCCAACACTCTAACCACTAGGCTACCTGCTGGTTACTGGCCCAACACTCTAACCACTAGTCTACCTGCTGGTTACTAGTCCAACACTCTAACCACTAGGCTACCTGCTGGTTACTGGCCCAACGCTCTAACCACTAGGCTACCTGCTGGTTACTGGCCCAACACTCTAACCACTAGGCTACCTGCTGGTTACTGGCCCAACACTCTAACCACTAGGCTACCTGCTGGTTACTGGCCCAACGCTCTAACCACTAGGCTACCTGCTGGTTACTGGCCCAACACTCTAACCACTAGGCTACCTGCTGGTTACTGGCCCAACGCTCTAACCACTAGGCTACCTGCTGGTTACTGGCCCAACACTCTAACCACTAGTCTACCTGCTGGTTACTAGTCCAACACTCTAACCACTAGTCTACCTGCTGGTTACTAGTCCAACACTCTAACCACTAGTCTACCTGCTGGTTACTAGTCCAACACTCTAACCACTAGGCTACCTGCTGGTTACTAGTCCAACACTCTAACCACTAGGCTACCTGCTGGTTACTAGTCCAACACTCCAACCACTAGTCTACCTGCTGGTTACTAGTCCAACACTCTAACCACTAGGCTACCTGCTGGTTACTGGCCCAACGCTCTAACCACTAGGCTACCTGCTGGTTACTGGTCCAAAGCTCTAACCACTAGGCTACCTGCTGGTTACTGGCCCAACGCTCTAACCACTAGTCTACCTGCTGGTTACTAGTCCAACACTCTAACCACTAGTCTACCTGCTGGTTACTAGTCCAACACTCTAACCACTAGTCTACCTGCTGGTTACTAGTCCAACACTCTAACCACTAGTCTACCTGCTGGTTACTAGTCCAACACTCTAACCACTAGGCTACCTGCTGGTTACTAGTCCAACACTCTAACCACTAGGCTACCTGCTGGTTACTAGTCCAACACTCTAACCACTAGGCTACCTGCTGGTTACTAGTCCAACGCTCTAACCACTAGTCTACCTGCTGGTTACTAGTCCAACACTCTAACCACTAGTCTACCTGCTGGTTACTAGTCCAACACTCTAACCACTAGGCTACCTGCTGGTTACTAGTCCAACACTCTAACCACTAGGCTACCTGCTGGTTACTAGTCCAACACTCTAACCACTAGACTACCTGCTGGTTACTAGTCCAACGCTCTAACCACTAGTCTACCTGCTGGTTACTAGTCCAACACTCTAACCACTAGTCTACCTGCTGGTTACTGGCCCAACACTCTAACCACTAGTCTACCTGCTGGTTACTAGTCCAAAACTCTAACCACTAGTCTATCTGCTGGTTACTAGTCCAACACTCTAACCACTAGTCTACCTGCTGGTTACTAGTCCAACACTCTAACCACTAGGCTACCTGCTGGTTACTGGCCCAACACTCTAACCACTAGGCTACCTGCTGGTTACTGGCCCAACACTCTAACCACTAGGCTACCTGCTGGTTACTAGTCCAACACACTAACCACTAGGCTACCTGCTGGTTACTGGCCCAACACTCTAACCACTAGGCTACCTGCTGGTTACTAGTCCAACACTCTAACCACTAGTCTACCTGCTGGTTACTAGTCCAACACTCTAACCACTAGTCTACCTGCTGGTTACTAGTCCAACACTCTAACCACTAGTCTACCTGCTGGTTACTAGTCCAACACTCTAACCACTAGGCTACCTGCTGGTTACTAGTCCAATGCTGTAACCACTAGGCTACCTGCTGGTTACTGGCCCAACACTCTAACCACTAGGCTACCTGCTGGTTACTGGCCCAACACTCTAACCACTAGGCTACCTGCTGGTTACTAGTCCAACACTCTAACCACTAGGCTACCTGCTGGTTACTGGCCCAACACTCTAACCACTAGGCTACCTGCTGGTTACTAGTCCAACACTCTAACCACTAGGCTACCTGCTGGTTACTGGCCCAACACTCTAACCACTAGGCTACCTGCTGGTTACTAGTCCAACACTCTAACCACTAGTCTACCTGCTGGTTACTAGTCCAACACTCTAACCACTAGTCTACCTGCTGGTTACTAGTCCAACACTCTAACCACTAGGCTACCTGCTGGTTACTAGTCCAGCACTCTAACCACTAGGCTACCTGCTGGTTACTAGTCCAATGCTGTAACCACTAGGCTACCTGCTGGTTACTAGTCCAACACTCTAACCACTAGGCTACCTGCTGGTTACTGGCCCAACACTCTAACCACTAGGCTACCTGCTGGTTACTAGTCCAACACTCTAACCACTAGTCTACCTGCTGGTTACTCGTCCAACACTCTAACCACTAGGCTACCTGCTGGTTACTAGTCCAATGCTGTAACCACTAGGCTACCTGCTGGTTACTGGCCCAACACTCTAACCACTAGGCTACCTGCTGGTTACTGGCCCAACACTCTAACCACTAGGCTACCTGCTGGTTACTAGTCCAACACTCTAACCACTAGTCTACCTGCTGGTTACTGGCCCAACACTCTAACCACTAGGCTACCTGCTGGTTACTGGCCCAACACTCTAACCACTAGGCTACCTGCTGGTTACTAGTCCAACACTCTAACCACTAGTCTACCTGCTGGTTACTAGTCCAACACTCTAACCACTAGGCTACCTGCTGGTTACTAGTCCAACACTCTAACCACTAGTCTACCTGCTGGTTACTAGTCCAACACTCTAACCACTAGGCTACCTGCTGGTTACTAGTCCAATGCTGTAACCACTACACTACCTGCTGGTTACTAGTCCAACACTCTAACCACTAGGCTACCTGCTGGTTACTGGCCCAACACTCTAACCACTAGTCTACCTGCTGGTTACTGGCCCAACACTCTAACCACTAGGCTACCTGCTGGTTACTGGCCCAACACTCTAACCACTAGTCTACCTACTGGTTACTAGTCCAACACTCTAACCACTAGGCTACCTGCTGGTTACTAGTCCAACGCTCTAACCACTAGTCTACCTGCTGGTTACTAGTCCAACACTCTAACCACTAGTCTACCTGCTGGTTACTAGTCCAACACTCTAACCACTAGGCTACCTGCTGGTTACTGGCCCAACACTCTAACCACTAGGCTACCTGCTGGTTACTGGCCCAACACTCTAACCACTAGGCTACCTGCTGGTTACTAGTCCAACACTCTAACCACTAGGCTACCTGCTGGTTACTAGTCCAACACTCTAACCACTACACTACATGCTGGTTACTAGTCCAACACTCTAACCACTACACTACCTGCTGGTTACTAGTCCAACACTCTAACCACTACACTACCTGCTGGTTACTAGTCCAACACTCTAAACACTAGGCTACCTGCTGGTTACTAGTCCAACACTCTAACCACTAGTCTACCTGCTGGTTACTCGTCCAACACTCTAACCACTAGGCTACCTGCTGGTTACTAGTCCAATGCTGTAACCACTAGGCTACCTGCTGGTTACTGGCCCAACACTCTAACCACTAGGCTACCTGCTGGTTACTGGCCCAACACTCTAACCACTAGTCTACCTACTGGTTACTAGTCCAACACTCTAACCACTAGGCTACCTGCTGGTTACTAGTCCAACGCTCTAACCACTAGTCTACCTGCTGGTTACTAGTCCAACACTCTAACCACTAGGCTACCTGCTGGTTACTAGTCCAACACTCTAACCACTAGGCTACCTGCTGGTTACTAGTCCAACACTCTAACCACTACACTACCTGCTGGTTACTAGTCCAACACTCTAACCACTACACTACCTGCTGGTTACTAGTCCAACGCTCTAACCACTAGGCTACCTGCTGGTTACTAGTCCAACACTCTAACCACTAGGCTACCTGCCTATAGGACAGACACTTCAAAACTTTAGTCCAAAAATAATTCACAAGGATCACAATCACAATTTTACCATTTATGAATGTGTTATTTAATGTGTTTCTATGGGCTATAGTGGTAAAGGCCAAATTCAATATATTATTAAATAATACAAAATACAAGGTAACTATGGGCATATTTAAAAAATAAAAAATAAAATAAAAATTATAATAAAATAAAAAATAAAAAAACATTTTTATTTGTAAGTTGCATTATGTTACACAACGACTCTCTTGTTTGACTCACTACTTAGATTTATATATAAATGTTGTAAATATATATCCACATAAAGTAGAATCATGACTAATGTTCCTCCCTCTGTCTGTCTGTCTGTCTGTCTGTAGTCCTGAACAGCCCCAGCTCGGAGTCTCCAGTACACCACAAACCCAGCACTCCATCCCGCTTGGCCCTCTTCATGCGCCAGCAGAGCACTGGAGGAGGGCCCTCCACCCCCTCCCCCACCGAGACGGTCCCCTCGTCGCCCGGTGCCGGCCCCAACACCCCCCTGTCCCCAGATAGCCCCATGCACCCCGTCCCAGAGGGGCTGGACTGGGAGTCGGGGTACCTGGAGTACCTCAGGGACGCACGTAGGGGGGTAGAGCTGTGCTCCTGGGCCTGCCGGAACTGGTCAGCCCCCTACGACGGAGAGGACCCCTCACCCAACACGGCCCCTCTACCGCCCCCTCCCCCTACCTCCAACCCCTCCCTGGCCATGTTCCCAGAGCACTTCTCCTTCCAGCAGGGTGGTAGTACCTCCCCCGGCCAGCAGAGGGCAGCGGTGGTGGCAGCAGCGCGGTCAGAGTGGAGCAGTACAGAGAGGGACAGTGGAGAGTGGGACGTCACCATCGGTAAGAACAGCTGTATCAGCCTCACACCCCGCACCAAGAAACGCAGCCTGCAGAGAGAGGAGGTCCACCTCCCCAAACCTCTCCATCTCCCTCCTGATTCTGCCTCGCTCCCTGACCCCTCCGCTGTTCCCCACCTCCACTCCGCCCCCACCAAGGGCGCTCAGCAGGCCATCATCAATGGGACGTTGTTGGGGGAGCAGGGGGACAGCCAGGATGGAGGGATGGAGGTTAAGAAGGTGAAGAGAGAGTTGGGCGAGCAGCGGCCCCCTGCTGGGGGGGACTCTAGTCAGAACGGGGAGGTGAGTGCCTGCCCTGCCCCTGCCCAGTCCTGCGGGTCCCTACAGGGCTTCTACGGTGAAGGGAATGGGAGTGGAGCTGCGGAAAGCTCCAGAGGTCTTCCACCACACAAACCGAGTCACACCCAGACTCCGTCTGCTTCACTGCTCTCAGAACCCCGTGCCAACTCCTCCAACGACAGGCTGACCCTCTGTGCTGCAGCATCCAGCCCTGGATCGGGACCTCCAGAGGCAATGCTCTTTAACCAGTCAGAAGCAGTGGAGCGACTGATCTCTGAGCTCCTGGATGGGGCTGGGCCTGGGGAGGGGGGCCAGCAGGGGCCTGGGGACTCTAACGGCCAGGGCATCAGCATCGAGGCCTTCACCCAGGAACTCCGGGAGCTGGAGGACAGGGTAAGGGAGAGGAGCAAGGGGGTGGGGCTGCTCAGACAGCTGGAGGAGACCACCAGAGACCCCCACTCAGGGGAACCACCGCCCCCCTCTCCCCTGGACGCTGACCTGATGGGGAGCGGGGTAGTGGCTGGAGTTGTGGGGGTGTTCAGGCCTCTAGGACAGCCATCCACTCAGCCCTACACAGGTGAGAAAGACCACCAGGGAGCAGTAGGGTTTTTGTGTCTATTAGATGATGTTGTTTACTGTTTATCTGCTGTTTACTTGCTTATGTGTGTTAAGATGTTAGTTCTCATATTTTAAATTGGTGCTTGAGGGTTGGATGCTGCTCCATTTATTTAATTATTTTGATGTTGGTTTGATGTTTTCTTTTGGTTGACTTCCTCTTTTGATGTTGGATGGCGTTGCACAGGAAATTAATGTAGACTGTTGCTTCCTCTTGATATTTAGTCTTGTTTTGTTGCCTGTTTTTTTTTTTTTTTTGGATCTTGACTTCCATTAGTGTGCATGTACACCTTCCCTCCCTCCATTCTCTCTTCCTCGCTCCCCTCTCTCTTTCCCCCTCTTCCTCGCTCCCCTCTCTCTTTCTCCCTCGCTCTCCTCTCTTTCCCCCTCTCCCTCGCTCTCCTCTCTTTCCCCCTCTCCCTCGCTCCCCTCTCTCTTTCCCCCTCTCTCGCGCTCTCCTCTCCCTTTCCCCCTCTCTCTCGCTCCCCTCTCTCTTCCCCCCTCTCCCTCGCTCCCCTCTCTCTTTCTTTCCCCCTCTTCCTCGCTCCCCTCTGTCTCCTTCCCCTCTTCCTCGCTCCCCTCTGTCTCCTTCCCTATATCTTCCTTGCTCTCTGTTTCTCCCCCAGGGAAATGAACTGTTGGCTAAATCTGCTGCAACGTATCACTTCTTACTTCTGAGACGTGTGTTTTGTTGTACATTTTGTCCCCCGTTTCAAATAAACAAAATATCTCTCCCGCTCTCTCTGGGTCCCCCTCTCTATCGCTCTCTCGCGCCTCCCCTGCAGGTCCGTTCATGGTGGTTCTGTTTGCCAAGCTGGAAAACATGCTCCAGAACTCTCTGTATGTAAACATCCTGTTGACGGGTATTCTGGGCCAGCTTGCCTGCTACCCTCAACCCCTGCTCCGATCTTTCCTCCTCAACACCAACATGGTGTTCCAGCCCAGCGTCAAGTCTCTCATACAGGTAGGAAGACATCACTATGTTCCCTAACTCGAACCCAGTGTCAAGTCTCTTATACAGGTGGTAGGAAGACATCACTATGTTCCCTAACTCGAACCCAGTGTCAAGTCTCTTATACAGGTGGTAGGAAGACATCACTATGTTCCCTAACTCGAACCCAGTGTCAAGTCTCTTATACAGGTGGTAGGAAGACATCACTATGTTCCCTAACTCGAACCCAGTGTCAAGTCTCTTATACAGGTGGTAGGAAGACATCACTATGTTCCCTAACTCGAACCCAGCGTCAAATCTCTCATATGCTGACCACACCGCTAGCGTCAAGTCTCTCATATGCTGACCACACCGCTAGCGTCAAGTGCGCGAGCGTTGAAAAATAAATGTACAATCATTGTTATTCGAACATTGCACGCACACTGCTCGAGCTCGTCAACGAGCATCTCCATAGCCAGGTGCTGAAATAGAACTGGATTCTAAGTCCCGCCTCTCCCATCTCATTGGTTTTTAGGAGCATATACCCACGTGGGTGATTTGAAAGATGAACTGAGGTTCACACTCCAGTCCAGTTGGTGGTGGTAATGCACCTTAAAGTTGGTTGAAAACTGCCATATAAAGTCCGAAGAAGAAGAAGAAGCCTGAAGGAGGAGAGATTACTAGAAACTAACTCAGTTTACCCTTTTATCTGTGGATTCATTATCAGAGTAGAGGACCTTGTGCATTTCAGCTAAAATATCAACCCAATGTTTATATCCCAGGACAAAATGAGCTGGCAACAGCAAACTAGAGAAATGGACATGAATGTTCAATGCTTTTTGACCTGTCCCCAAATTAATTTAGTTGGTTCAGAGTTCGTTTTGATATTTCAACCTGCGTGTCCTGATCACGTCTGGTGTGGGGGGGACAAAATCAACATGCGCGTGATGGTGCACGTGAACGAGGGACTGGTCAGCATGTCATACTGATAGGAAGGATCACTATGTTCCCTAACTTTGCTTCCCTCCCCTGCCTCCTCTCTCTCCCCTGCCTCCTCTCTCTTCTCTCTCCCCTGCCTCCTCTCTCTTCTCTCTCCCCTGCCTCCTCTCTCTTCTCTCTCCCCTGCCTCCTCTCTCTTCTCTCTCCCCTGCCTCCTCTCTCTCTCCTGCCTCCTCTCTCTCCCCTGCCTCCTCTCTCTTCTCTCTCCCCTGCCTCCTCTCTCTCTCCTGCCTCTTCTCTCTCCTGCCTCTTCTCTCTCCTGCCTCTTCTCTCTCCTGCCTCTTCTCTCTCCTGCCTCTTCTCTCTCTCCTGCCTCTTCTCTCTCTCCTGCCTCTTCTCTCTCTCCTGCCTCTTCTCTCTCTCCTGCCTCTTCTCTCTCTCCTGCCTCTTCTCTCTCTCCTGCCTCCTCTCTCCCCCCTGCCTCCTCTCTCTTCTCACTCTCTCCTGCCTCCTCTCTCTTCTCTCCCCTGCCTCCTCTCCTCTCTCTCCCCTGCCTCCTCTCTCTTCTCACTCTCTCCTGCCTCCTCTCTTCTCTCTCTCTCGCCTATCTCCTCTCTCTTCTCTCTTCTCTCCCCTGCCTCCTCCTCTCTCTCCCCGGCCTCCTCTCTCTTCTCTCTCTCTCCCCTACCTCCTCTCTCTTCTCTCTCTCTCCCCTACCTCCTCTCTCTCCTCTCTCTCTCCCCTGCCTCCTCCTCTCTCTCCTCTCTCTCTTCCCTGCCTCCTCCTCTCTCTCCCCGGCCTCCTCTCCTCTCTCTCCCCTGCCTCCTCTCTCTTCTCACTCTCTCCTGCCTCCTCTCTTCTCTCTCTCTCGCCTATCTCCTCTCTCTTCTCTCTTCTCTCCCCTGCCTCCTCCTCTCTCTCCCCGGCCTCCTCTCTCTTCTCTCTCTCTCCCCTACCTCCTCTCTCTTCTCTCTCTCTCCCCTACCTCCTCTCTCTCCTCTCTCTCTCCCCTGCCTCCTCCTCTCTCTCCTCTCTCTTCCCTGCCTCCTCCTCTCTCTCCCCGGCCTCCTCTCTCTTCTCTCTCTCCCCTGCCTCCTCTCTCTCTCCCCGGCCTCCTCTCTCTTCTCTCTCTCACTCCCTCAGGTCCTGGGCTCAGTGAAGAGCCGCATCGAGACGTTTGCAGCGTCCCATGAGGACTTCCCTGCCATGCTGAAGAAAGCCCAGCGCTACCTGGCTGCCAGGGGCAAGGTGGACTGGGCGGACTCACCCATGGGGATGCCCACACTGCGACGCTCTGATTCTCTGGGTGAGTGAGAGGGCCACGGACACATTGGCCCAGCGTCGTCCGGGTTAGGGGAGGGTTTGGCCCAGCGCCGTCCGGGTTAGGGAAGGGTTTGGCCCAGCGCCGTCCGGGTTAGGGGAGGGTTTGGCCCAGCGCCGTCCGGGTTAGGGGAGGGTTTGGCCCAGAGTCGTCCGGGTTAGGGGAGGGTTTGGCCGGCAGGGATGTCCTTGTCCCAACGCGCTCTAGCAACTCCTTGTGGCGGACCGGGCGCAGTGCACGCTGACACGGTCGCCAGCTGGACAGTGTTTCCTCCGACACTTTGGTGCGGCTGGCTTCCAGGTTAAGCGAGCAGTGTGTCAAGAAGCAATGCGGCTTGGCGGAGTCGTGTTTTGGAAGACGCTTGGCTCTCGACCTTTGACCTCTCCCTAATCCGTACGGGAGTTGCAGCGATGGAACAAGACTGGAACTACCATTTGGAAATCACGAAATTAGGAAGGAAAAGGGGTAAAAGTGAAAAAATATATATAAAATGTAAAAAAAAATACAAAAAGTTGATGTCTGACATGTTTTGGGTTATTTACTTATCTTCTGCTGTCAGTCTCCCTGTCCTACCCTTTCTGTATTGTCAGTCTCCCTGTGCTATCCTGTCTGTCTGTTGGGTCAGTCTCCCTGTCCTACCCTTTCTGTATTGTCAGTCTCCCTGTGCTATCCTGTCTGTCTGTTGGGTCAGTCTCTCTGTCCTACCCTTTCTGTATTGTCAGTCTCCCTGTGCTATCCTGTCTGTCTGTTGGGTCAGTCTCCCTGTCCTACCCTTTCTGTATTGTCAGTCTCCCTGTTCTATCCTGTCTGTCTGTTGGGTCAGTCTCCCTGTCCTACCCTTTCTGTATTGTCAGTCTCCCTGTGCTATCCTGTCTGTCTGTTGGGTCAGTCTCCCTGTCCTACCCTTTCTGTATTGTCAGTCTCCCTGTGCTATCCTGTCTGTCTGTTGGGTCAGTCTCCCTGTCCTACCCTTTCTGTATTGTCAGTCTCCCTGTGCTATCCTGTCTGTCTGTTGGGTCAGTCTCCCTGTGCTACCCTTTCTGTATTGTCAGTCTCCCTGTGCTATCCTGTCTGTCTGTTGGGTCAGTCTCCCTGTCCTACCCTTTCTGTATTGTCAGTCTCCCTGTGCTATCCTGTCTGTCTGTTGGGTCAGTCTCCCTGTCCTACCCTTTCTGTATTGTCAGTCTCCCTGTGCTACCCTTTCTGTCTGTTGGGTCAGTCTCCCTGTCCTACCCTTTCTGTATTGTCAGTCTCCCTGTGCTATCCTGTCTGTCTGTTGGGTCAGTCTCCCTGTCCTACCCTTTCTGTATTGTCAGTCTCCCTGTGCTATCCTGTCTGTCTGTTGGGTCAGTCTCCCTGTGCTATCCTGTCTGTCTGTTGGGTCAGTCTCCCTGTGCTATCCTGTCTGTCTGTTGGGTCAGTCTCCCTGTGCTATCCTGTCTGTCTGTTGGGTCAGTCTCCCTGTGCTATCCTGTCTGTCTGTTGGGTCAGTCTCCCTGTCCTACCCTTTCTGTATTGTCAGTCTCCCTGTGCTACCCTTTCTGTCTGTTGGGTCAGTCTCCCTGTCCTACCCTTTCTGTCTGTTGGGTCAGTCTCCCTGTGCTATCCTGTCTGTCTGTTGGGTCAGTCTCCCTGTGCTATCCTGTCTGTCTGTTGGGTCAGTCTCCCTGTCCTACCCTTTCTGTATTGTCAGTCTCCCTGTGCTATCCTGTCTGTCTGTTGGGTCAGTCTCTCTGTCCTACCCTTTCTGTATTGTCAGTCTCCCTGTGCTATCCTGTCTGTCTGTTGGGTCAGTCTCCCTGTCCTACCCTTTCTGTATTGTCAGTCTCCCTGTTCTATCCTGTCTGTCTGTTGGGTCAGTCTCCCTGTCCTACCCTTTCTGTATTGTCAGTCTCCCTGTGCTATCCTGTCTGTCTGTTGGGTCAGTCTCCCTGTCCTACCCTTTCTGTATTGTCAGTCTCCCTGTGCTATCCTGTCTGTCTGTTGGGTCAGTCTCCCTGTCCTACCCTTTCTGTATTGTCAGTCTCCCTGTGCTATCCTGTCTGTCTGTTGGGTCAGTCTCCCTGTGCTACCCTTTCTGTATTGTCAGTCTCCCTGTGCTATCCTGTCTGTCTGTTGGGTCAGTCTCCCTGTCCTACCCTTTCTGTATTGTCAGTCTCCCTGTGCTATCCTGTCTGTCTGTTGGGTCAGTCTCCCTGTCCTACCCTTTCTGTATTGTCAGTCTCCCTGTGCTACCCTTTCTGTCTGTTGGGTCAGTCTCCCTGTCCTACCCTTTCTGTATTGTCAGTCTCCCTGTGCTATCCTGTCTGTCTGTTGGGTCAGTCTCCCTGTCCTACCCTTTCTGTATTGTCAGTCTCCCTGTGCTATCCTGTCTGTCTGTTGGGTCAGTCTCCCTGTGCTATCCTGTCTGTCTGTTGGGTCAGTCTCCCTGTGCTATCCTGTCTGTCTGTTGGGTCAGTCTCCCTGTGCTATCCTGTCTGTCTGTTGGGTCAGTCTCCCTGTGCTATCCTGTCTGTCTGTTGGGTCAGTCTCCCTGTCCTACCCTTTCTGTATTGTCAGTCTCCCTGTGCTACCCTTTCTGTCTGTTGGGTCAGTCTCCCTGTCCTACCCTTTCTGTCTGTTGGGTCAGTCTCCCTGTGCTATCCTGTCTGTCTGTTGGGTCAGTCTCCCTGTGCTATCCTGTCTGTCTGTTGGGTCAGTCTCCCTGTGCTATCCTGTCTGTCTGTTGGGTCAGTCTCCCTGTGCTATCCTGTCTGTCTGTATTGTCAGTCTCCCTGTGCTATCCTGTCTGTCTGTTGGGTCAGTCTCCCTGTGCTATCCTGTCTGTCTGTTGGGTCAGTCTCCCTGTGCTATCCTGTCTGTCTGTTGGGTCAGTCTCCCTGTCCTACCCTTTCTGTATTGTCAGTCTCCCTGTGCTATCCTGTCTGTCTGTTGGGTCAGTCTCCCTGTGCTATCCTGTCTGTCTGTTGGGTCAGTCTCCCTGTGCTATCCTGTCTGTCTGTTGGGTCAGTCTCCCTGTGCTATCCTGTCTGTCTGTTGGGTCAGTCTCCCTGTGCTATCCTGTCTGTCTGTTGGGTCAGTCTCCCTGTGCTATCCTGTCTGTCTGTTGGGTCAGTCTCCCTGTGCTATCCTGTCTGTCTGTTGGGTCAGTCTCCCTGTGCTATCCTGTCTGTCTGTTGGGTCAGTCCACCTGTCCTATCTAACCACTGCCTGTCGTGTAAGTCTACCTGTCCTATCCTGTATGTCTGTATTAGAGGTCGATTATGATTGTTCAATGCCAATACTGATTTATTGGAGGACTAAAAAAATCCGATACCGATTAATTGGACGATTTGTTTTATTTTATTTATTTGTAATAATGACAATACTGAATGAACACTTATTTTAACCTAATATAATACATCAATAAAATCAATTTAGCCTCAAATAAATAATGAAACATGTTCAATTTGGTTTAAATAATGCAAAAACAAAGTGTTGGAGAAGAAAGTAAAAGTGCAATATGTGCCATGTAAGAAAGCTAACGTTTCAGTTCCTTGCTCAGAACATGAGAACATATGAAAGCTGGTGGTTCCTTTTAACATGAGTCTTCAATATTCCCAGGTAAGAAGTTTTAGGTTGTAGTTATTATAGGAATTATAGGACTATTTCTCTCTATACCATTTGTATTTCATTAACCTTTGACTATTGGATGTTCTTATAAGCACTTTAGTATTGCCAGTGTAACAGTATAGCTTCCGTCCCTCTCCTCACTCCTCCCTGGGCTCGAACCAGGAACACATCGACAACAGCTATCCTCGAGTCATCGTTACCTATCGCTCCACAAAAGCCGCAGGCCTTGCAGAGCAAGAGGAACAACTACTCCAAGTCTCAGAGCGAGTGACGTCACCGATTGAAACGCTACTATTGCGCACCCCGCTAACTAGCTAGCCATTTCACATCGGTTACACCAGCCTAATTTCGGGAGTTGATAGGCTTGAAGTCATAAACAGCGCAATGCTTGAAGCACAGCTAAGAGCTGCTGGCAAAACGCACGAAAGTGCTGTTTGAAATAATGCTTACGAGCCTGCTGGTGCCTACCATCGCTCAGTCAAACTGCTCTATCAAATATCAAATCATAGACTTAATTATAACATAATAACACACAGAAATACGAGCCTTTGGTCATTAATATGGTCCAATCCGGAAACTATCATCTCGAAAACAAAGCGTTTATTCTTTCAGTGAAATACGGAACCGTTCCGTATTTTATCTAACGGGTGGCATCCCTAAGTCTATATACTGCTGTTACATTGTACAACTTTCAATGTTATGTCATAATTATGTACAATTCTGGTGAATGAATTACTTTGTTTGTCTTAGTTAGGAATAAATGGACTTCACACAGTTCACAACGAGCCAGGTGGCCCAAACTGCTGCATATACCCTGACTGCTTGCACGGAACGCAAGAGAAGTGACACAATTTCCCTAATTATAAAACATTCATGTTAGCAGGCAATATTAACTAAATATGCAAGTTTAAAAATATATACTTGTGTATTGATTTTAAAGAAAGGCATTGATGTTTATGGTTAGGTTTGGTGCAACTACAGTGCTAAGTCATCACCCGTTTGGCGAAGTAGGCTGTGATTCGATGAGAAATTAACAGGCACCGCATCGATTATATGCAACGCAGGACACGCTAGATAAACTAGTAATATCATCAACCATGTGTAGTTAACTAGTGATTATGTTAAGATTGATTGTTTTTCATAAGATAAGTTTAATGCTAGCTAGCAACTTACCTTGGCTTCTTGCTGCCGTCGCGTAACATGCAGGCTCCTCGTGGAGTGCAATGTAAGGCAGGTGGTTAGAGCGTTGGACTAGTAACCGGAAGGTTGCAAAAACAAATCCCTGAGCTGACAAGGTGAAAATCTGTCGTTCTGCCCCTGAACAAGGCAGTTAACCCACTGTTCCTAGGCCGTCATTGTAAATAACAATGTGTTCTTAACTGACTTTCCTAGTTAAATATAAGTAAAAAAATATAAAAAAAACGGTGTCCAAAAATTCAGATTGTTGAAACCTTGAAATCGGCCTTAATTAATCGATCATTCCGATTTAATTGGTTGACCTCTAGTCTGTGTGTGTCAGTATACCTGTTCTATCCTGTCTGTCAGTTGCCCTGTCCTATCATGTGTCTGTTGTCAGTCTACCTGTCCTGTCTGTCTGTTGTCATTCTACCTGTCCTGTCTGTCTGTTGTCAGTCTACCTGTCCTGTCTGTCTGTTGTCAGTCTACCTGTCCTGTCTGTCTGTTGTCAGTCTACCTGTCCTGTCTGTCTGTTGTGTCAGTCTATCTGTCCTGTCTGTTATCAGTCTACTTGTCTGTCTGTTATCAGTTTACCTGTCTGTCTGTTATCAGTCTACCTGTCTGTCTGTTATCAGTCTACCTGTCTGTCTGTTATCAGTCTACCTGTCTGTCTGTTATCAGTCTACCTGTCTGTCTGTTATCAGTCTACCTGTCTGTCTGTTATCAGTCTACCTGCCTGTCTGTTGTCATTCTACCTGTCCTGTCTGTCTGTTGTGTCAGTCTACCTGTTGTGTCAGTCTACCTGTCCTGTATCTGTTGTGTCAGTCTACCTGTCCTGTCTCTGTTGTGTCAGTCTACCTGTCCTGTCTCTCTGTTGTGTCAGTCTACCTGTCCTGTCTGTCTGTTGTGTCAGTCTACCTGTCCTGTCTGTCTGTTGTGTCAGTCTACCTGTCCTGTCTGTCTGGTGTCAGTCTACCTGCCCTGTCTGTCTGGTGTCAGTCTACCTGTCCTATCCTAATCACATGCTGTGTCTATCTCTCTTCCAGTGAAGAGCCGGAAACCCTCACTAGGCGACCTGATCCTTCGCCACACCAACAGCCCCACGCGGGCACGCCACGCCGCCCAGCTCGCCCTGGCCCACGTACGAGACGGCGGCCAATCGCTGCACAGTGCCCTGTTCCGGGGCGGGTCAGGGGCGTCGGGGCTGGAGAAGCAGGCAGAGGCTCTGAGGGTGAAGAACGCCGTCTACTGCGCCGTCATCTTCTCCGAGTTCCTCAAGGAGCTGGCCGCTCTGGCCCAGGAGCACGCTGTCTCCATGCCCTTCCTCCAGAGCCACGACACTGAGGAGTGATGCTGTCTGTCTCCACACCCTTCCTCCAGAGCCACGACACCGAGGAGTGATGCTGTGTCTCCATCCCCTTCCTCCAGAGACATGACACCGAGGAGTGATGCTGTCTGTCTCCATGCCCTTCCTCCAGAGCCACGACACTGAGGAGTGATGCTGTCTGTCTCCACACCCTTCCTCCAGAGCCACGACACCGAGGAGTGATGCTGTGTCTCCATCCCCTTCCTCCAGAGACACGACACCGAGGAGTGATGCTGTCTGTCTCCATGCCCTTCCTCCAGAGACACGACACCGAGGAGTGATGCTGTCTGTCTCCATGCCCTTCCTCCAGAGACACGACACCGAGGAGTGATGCTGTCTGTCTCCACGCCCTTCCTCCAGAGACGTGACACTGAAGGTTGCAACCCGATTTCAACCCTCCTCCCAGAAGATTGAGAAGCATTGGATTGGTTGTAAGCGTTGTCTGGAGGGAGTTCCTTTCCACCGTTGTTAAATCTAGTGTACGTGACGTCTGGGCCTGTATCCACAAAGTGTCTAAAAGACAGACGGGATAGGGCAGGTAGACTGACACAGACAGACAGACAGTGGTTTGGATAGCGCAGGTAGACTGACACAGACAGACAGACAGACAGAGACAGACAGGATAGGACAGGTATACTGACACAAGAGACAGTGGTTAGGACAGGTAGACTGACACAAGAGACCGTGGTTAGGACAGGTAGACTGACACGCGAGACAGTGGTTAGGATAGGACAGGCAGACTGACACGTGAGACAGTGGTTAGGATAGGACAGGTAGACTGACACGTGAGACAGTGGTTAGGATAGGACAGGTAGACTGACACAAGAGACAGTGGTTAGGATAGGACAGGTAGACTGACACGAGACAGTGGTTAGGATAGGACAGGTAGACTGACACTCGACAGTGGTTAGGATAGGACAGGTAGACTGACACGTGAGACAGTATTTAGGATAGGACAGGTAGACTGACACGTGAGACAGTGGTTAGGATAGGACAGGTAGACTGACACAAGAGACAGTGGTTAGGATAGGACAGGTAGACTGACACTCGACAGTGGTTAGGATAGGACAGGTAGACTGACACGTGAGACAGTATTTAGGATAGGACAGGTAGACTGACGGGGAACTGGCATCAGTTTAGAATTTTACATCATAACGAATAAGATTGTATGAACAGATCCTAGATCGGCACTCCTTCTCTAGGACACTGTGACCATATATGGACAGATTCTAGATCGGCACTCCTTCTCTAGGACACTGTGACCATATATGGACACATCCTAGATCGGCACTCCTTCTCTAGGACACTGTGACCATATATGGACAGATCCTAGATCGACACTCCTTCTCTAGGACACTGTGACCTTATATGGACAGATCCTAGATCAGCAATCCTTCTCTAGGACACTGTGACCATATATGGACAGATCCTAGATCGGCACTCCTTCTCTAGGACACTGTGACCTTATATGGACAGATCCTAGATCAGCAATCCTTCTCTAGGACACTGTGACCATATATGGACAGATCCTAGATCGGCACTCCTTCTCTAGGACACTGTGACCATATATGGACAGATTCTAGATCAGCACTCCTTCTCTAGGACACTGTGACCATATATGGACAGATCCTAGATCAGCAATCCTTCTCTAGGACACTGTGACCATATATGGACAGATCCTAGATCAGCACTCCTTCTCTAGGACACTGTGACCATATATGGACAGATCCTAGATCAGCACTCCTCTAGGACACTGTGACCATATATGGACAGATCCTTTACTCCCTTCCACCTGCAGGGGGCAAAGTGGAGCACTGATGGGGCTGAGAGCTACAGTGAAGAGACGAGAGGGAGGGGGACAGTTCATTCGGACAATGTGAAATCAAGAATGGAAATGCTATATATATATATATATATATATATATATATATATATATATATATATATATATATATATATATATATATATATATATACACACACACACTAAATGTGAATAGATCTGTAGATCTTGGAGAGTGGTCTGTAGTGTACATACCATAGCAGGGTGGTAGTGTAGCGCTGCACCACATGTGCACATGGTGCTGAGTCAGCTCTTTCCACTCTCCCCTCTAGTGAATGATGCTCATCAGACGTGTTAAATCTTCCGTCTTTTTGAAAATCTGACTACAACAACAACAACAACAAAAAAGACCCACAACCTTAAATTTCCCCTGTTCCTGTTCGGTACGTAATTTTTCAGAGCGCTGAAACTGTAAAGTAAGTGAGCAAACTCTAGATACTCAGCGTTGATCGTCTCAACTGTAGTGGACACAACAGGAAGGGATCTGACCCAGGATGGGCTCAGAGCATCTGAAGAAGACAAACCTTTTGTTTTTAAACTCATCACCTCAGCTTGTGAGATTTAACAGGGAGGGGGAGAGGAGGAGGTCTGGAAAAGGGGAGGTGACGAGAAAGGACCCCCCCCCCCCCCCCGGTACCGTGTACTGGAAAACAAAACAAAAGTGGATTTTGATATTTGTATTTACAACCTCTCTCCATGTTTTATCATCATTTTAGATTTAATTTATATATACTTTTTTATATCAATTAATTTTTTTTCGACCTACCAATGCCATGTGGTGGCAAAATATGCGTGTGCGCCGTGCATTCTATGGCCATGCACTTGGTGTTGCCAGTCTATTTGGTCATGCACCTGGTGTTGCCAGTCTATTTGGTCATGCACCCGGTGTTGCCAGTCTATTTGGTCATGCACCCGGTGTTGCCAGTCTATTTGGTCATGCACAAGGTGTTGCCAGTCTATTTGGTCATGCACAAGGTGTTTCCAGTCTATTTGGTCATGCACCCGGTGTTGCCAGTCTATTTGGTCATGCACCCGGTGTTGCCAGTCTATTTGGTCATGCACCCGGTGTTGCCAGTCTATTTGGTCATGCACCCGGTGTTGCCAGTCTATTTGGTCATGCACCCGGTGTTGCCAGTCTATTTGGTCATGCACCCGGTGTTGCCAGTCTATTTGGTCATGCACCCGGTGTTGCCAGTCTATTTGGTCATGCACAAGGTGTTGCCAGTCTATTTGGTCATGCACCTGGTGTTGCCAGTCTATTTGGTCATGCACAAGGTGTTGCCAGTCTATTTGGTCATGCACCCGGTGTTGCCAGTCTATTTGGTCATGCACCTGTTGTTGCCAGTCTATTTGGTCATGCACAAGGTGTTGCCAGTTTATTTGGTCATGCACAAGGTGTTGCCAGTCTATTTGGTCATGCACAAGGTGTTGCCAGTCTATTTGGTCATGCACAAGGTGTTGCCAGTCTATTTGGTCATGCACAAGGTGTTGCCAGTCTATTTGGTCATGCACCCGGTGTTGCCAGTCTATTTGGTCATGCACAAGGTGTTGCCATAGGAAAGGCTGTGTTTCTGTTCTGTTGTATAAAAAACACTGCAGTGCTTTAGGCCTGGCTAACTCATTGATCCTGCTTTATAGAGTCTACTCTTCTGGTTGCTTGTCAAAGTTAGCTGGCTAACTCATTGATCATGCTTTGTAGAGTCTACCCCTCTGGTTGCTTGTCAAAGTTAGTTGGCTAAATCATTGATCCTGCTTTGTAGAATCTACCTCTCTGGTTGCTTATCAAAGTTAGCTGGCTAAATCATTGATCCTGCTTTGTAGAGTCCACCTCTCTGATGGTTCAGTGTGGGACGGAGGATGGGAAGGTTCATCGGTAGTCTGAGACTGGGAGAAAACCTTGTGCTCGTTGCTTTCAACCTCTCTTCTCTCGTGCTGGTTTTCCTCTGGAGATATTGGTTCCTCTAAAAGCTGGACATTTTGTTTTAATGCGACTACATTTATCACATTTAGTTTCCTGTTTGCAATTAACCAAATTGACGATCCGTCCATCAAATCTGTTGTTGTGTGAAATAGGCTACACAGTTTTGTTTTGGGGGGGGGGGGCAAATGTTGGGGGAAAGATACTTCAAGGAAAATATACTGTAGATCTATCACCTAGGCTAGGAACATGGAATCCAAAAGAACATAGAACAGTCACCCCAACTGTTCTATAATATAACATAGAACAGTCACCCCAACTGTTCTATAATGGAACATAGAACTTTCATAATAACCTAGTCTGAGTACCAGTCTCTCTTAGCTAACATTCTACTCCTTGCCATTACCATATTTGATACATGACATGGAGTATTTTTGCTACACCCGCAATAACATCTGCTAAACACATGTACGTGACAATTAATATGTTGATTTGATTTGTGTATAGGGAGTGGATTCTCTAGAGGCTGGTACTCAGGATAATGATAACCTTGGAACTAGCCTAACTAAGAGACTGGTACCCAGGCTAATGAAAGGCTAGTTCCAAGGTTAACTAAGAGACTGGTACCCAGGCTAATGATAACCTTGGGACTAGCCTAACTAAGAGACTGGTACCGAGGCTAATGATAACCTTGGAACTAGCCTAACTAAGAGACTGGTACCCAGGCTAATGATAACCTTGGACCTAGCCTAACTAAGCATGATGCGGTCTTAAACAGTAATACTTAACCTTACATAGGTAATATACATATCTAAAAGGTGTCATTCTTATTGTCTCTTGAGGTACCAAGTAAAGATGGCACCTTTTGTTCTTCTCTCTGGGAAACTAGTCTGTAGAAACGTTAACCATGTCAGTGTTTCCGTGCATCTAATATTGATTAGTATGCGTTGTGTTGAGAAGCTAGCCCACACGGTGTTTGAGGCTTTGCCAAGACACTTTAATTACTTTCATTTCCGTTTGTATTTTTTTTTTTTTTTTTTATCTAAGGTTTGAGGTTGTTTTTAAGTGTGTGTGTGTGTGTGTGTGTGTGTCAGTGTGTGTGTGTGAAAGTCCATCTCTAACCCTGCCTCTATATTGTCAGTATCTTGGCTCAACATTCTCTCTGGTCTGTCAGTGAAACAACTGTTTTTGCCAGTTTTTTTTTTCCCCCCAGAACATCTGTCAGAATTTAAAATGGATATGCAGGAAACTCTGGTCGACAGGTACGACTCTTGACTTTGACGTTTGATGAAAGCCATGGCTACAATAGTTCCCTTTATATCCTGTGCTGTTACTCTTATTCTGGACATGTATAACTCTCAATAATTGAATCCCCAGAATGGACGATATTCCCCAAGTCTCTCGAACAGCTACATCCAGATGTTTGAAGAGGGGGGAAAAATACAGTAATTCTATAAAAATATGAACAATATAAATCTGTATGAGAAGTCGCTAGTTCCACTAGTAGGTTCTGGGTAATCCTTGCGCTAGACTGAGAATAGAGAATGAAGCTGTTTCTGTGTCGAAGAGGGAGGGCGTAAACTACTGCAGTGTTCTCCAAAACACCATGCGTCCCTCCAGCTGTCCATCCAAACCTTCTCATTCTGTCTGTTTCCTTCACCTCCAATGTGTCCCTTTTCATTCGGTTTTATTATGTCTCAATACGTTGTGCAAGGGAAAAAAAAAGGATTTTACAGCTGGTGACCCCCCCCCCCCCCCCCCCCCCCCCCCCCCCGAGGTCACAAACTGTACCCTGGCAATGACCAAATGATTATCTCTTATCAACCGTTATCTATTTCATTTTGATCAGTCACTCGAAGTCCGTTTTTTTTTTTTTAGAACTTGTATGAATATTTTTCTTGTGAAAGAATTGCTTGTTAAAGGTTGTGTGAGTTAGTTGCACTGTTCTTTATTAGACAGTTCACTGTTCTCTTGAAGTTCTCTCCCCATCCACAAGAACGTTATGCATGCAACAAACCCTAAACTAACTCAGTTGAGGTAAATACATCTGGGTTTCAGGGTGGCCACAGCCAGTAGCTGGATCAGGTGTTGTCACCATGTTAGCATTTTCCTTGTTATTGTTAAGAAATTCAAGCAACTATTTCAATTGTGTTGATTGGTGATTTGTGAGCCTGTTCAGCTCTTTCCAGGTTTGGTCATTTATGTGTGTGTGTGTGTGTGTGTGTGTGTGTGTGTGTGTGTGTGTGTGTGTGTGTGTGGCAGCAGTAGTCTTCCTCAGTCATTGCACCTCTCTCCCTCATACAGCCATCTCTCTGAAACTGCCAGTCAGCCACTCCACATAATGCCATGCAGCCGAGGTTTGAAAAAGATCCTCTGATGTCACTTCCTGACTTCCTTTTATATTTACTGCTTATCATAATTCAAACTATGTTTGGAGAGAATGTAGTTACTGTTCCAAATGACAAGATACCACAAGAGAGCTGAACAACTCACTGTGATTATCTAGTCAAAGAGCTGACGAGGATGGATTTATGGTTCTCATCAGTATTGTGTGTGTGTGTGTCATTTTTAAAAGATTTAAGTTTCAAAAAATGTTGTTTTAAATGTAGATTTCTGGAAATTGTCTGTCAGCTGTTCTCTCTCACTTTTTTGGGGGGGTTCCTGTATTGTGAAATGATAGACTTGCCCAGATAGATCTCTCCTGGAATCTATGCAAATATGTTGTGGTGTCCTACCGCCAAGGCTGAAACGGGAGACGGACTGAGTTAACCTGTAAATAATGTATAAACCAATGGCTCTTTAGAAATACAGGGGCCATATGAATTAATCAAGAGGACTGAATGAAACACAATGCGAAATGAATGTCTGAAATATTTTTATATCATTTAAGAGCGAAGAAGAAGAAGAAGAAAAACATGAAACAAAAGCAACAAACTTTGTGGGGAAAAATCTGGAAGAAACACAGAAAATAAAGGGAATGTTTTTATTCATTTATAAATGTTTTACCCTAGCCATATGAATTGTGTCATGACGTTTCTTTATTTTGGCTTTTCTCTCCTGTGTCAATTAAGCTTCTAACACACCACACAGAACAGTTGATGTACAGATCAGTTTCCCACTTAGAGATGAGCTTTTTCTGTCTTTCACCTGTTACTCTCCTTTTTAATCATTCACACTGTGTGTGTGTGTGTGTGTGTGTGTGCGCTCTATTTCACAGCAGAACATTCTACAGATATTTATTAACGGACTCAAACTCTTGTTTATTAGCCTAGCTCCAAGCGCTGGGGTGATTGAGTGAGTCTCATGCATGTCTAGAACATTCACCACTGTCAGTGTGTTGGTTGATCTAGAACATTCACCACTGTCAGTGTGTGGGTTGATCTAGAACATTCACTACTGTCAGTGTGTTGGTTGATTTAGAACATTCACCACTGTCAGTGTGTGGGTTGATCTAGAACATTCACCACTGTCAGTGTGTGGGTTGATCTAGAACATTCACCACTGTCAGTGTGTGGGTTGATCTAGAACATTCACCACTGTCAGTGTGTGGGTTGATCTAGAACATTCACCACTGTCAGTGTGTTGGTTGTCCACCTGTTTCAATCGGAACTGTCCGACGTAGCCCGCTACCAAGGACTGGGCTTTCCTTCTCCATGACTGACGAGAGTAAGACATTTAAGCGTGTTAACCTTCGCAAGGCTGCCGGCCCAGACGGCATCCCTAGCCACGTCCTCAGAGCATGCGCAGACCAGCTGGCTGGAATGTTTACGGACATATTCGATATCTTCACTATCTGCTGTCCCCACACGCTTCAAGATGATCACCATTGTTCCTGAACTAAGCATAATTGACTGTCACCCCGTAGCACTCACTTCTGTTGTCATGAAGTGTTTTGAGAGGCTAATTAAGGATCATATCATCTCCACCTTACCCGACACCCTAGACCCACTTCAATTTGCTTACTGACCCAATAGATCCACAGACAATGCAATCGCCATCACACTGCACACTGTTCTATCCCATTATTCATTGACAATAGCTCAGCATTCAACACCATAGTACCCTCTAAGTTCATCATTAAGCTGGAGGCCCTGAGTCTGAACCCTGTCCTATACAACTCGGTCCTGGACTTCCTGATAGGCTGCCCCCAGGTGGTGAAGGTAGGAAACATCACCTCCACTCTGCTGATCTTCAACACAGGGACCCCACAAGGGTGTGTGCTCATCCCCCTCCTGTACTCCCTGTTCAACAATGACCGCGTGGCCATGCACGCCTCCATCTCAATCATCAAGTTCGCAGACGACACAACAGTAGTGGGCTTGATTACCAACAATGATGAGACAGCCTACAGGGAGGAGGTGAGACCCTGGGAGAGTGGTGCCAGGAAAATAACCTCAAAACAAAGGACCTGATCGTGGACTTCAGGAAACAGCAGAGGGAGCTCGCCTGCTATCCACATCGAAGGGACCGCATTGGAGAAGGTGGAAAGCTTCAAGTTCCTCGGCGTACACATCACTGACCATTTGAAATTGTCCACCCACACCGACAGTGTGGTGAGGAAGGTGCAACAGCACCTCTTCAACCTCAGGAGGCTGAAGAAATTTGGCTTGGCCCCTAAAACCCTCACAAACTTTTACAGATGCACAATTGAGAGCATTCTGTCGGGCTGTGTCATTGCCTGGTACGGCAACTAAACCACCCGCAACCGCAGGGCTCTCCAGGCGGTGGTGCGGTCTGCCCAACGCATCACCGGGGGCAGACAACCTGCACTCCAGGACACCTACAGCACCCACTGGAAGGCCAAAAGATCAGCAAGGACATCAACCGCCCCTGCCTGTTCACCCTGCTATCATCCAGAAGGCGAGGTCAGTACAGGTGCATCAAAGCTGGGACCGAGAGACTGAAAAACAGCTTCTGTCTCAAAGCCATCAGACTGTCAAATAGCCATCACTAGCCAGCTTCCACCTGGTTTTGCAACCCTGCAACTTAGAGGCTGCTGCCCTATAAACAGTTGAAGTCGGAAGCTTACATACACTTAGGTTGGAGTCATTGAAACTAGTTTTCCAACCACTCCACAAATTTCTTGTTAACAAACTATAGTTTTGGCAAGCCGTTGAGGACATCTACTTTGTGCATGACACAAGTCATTTTTCTAAAATATTTTTTACAGGTTATTTCACTTCTTATTCACTGTATCACAATTTCAGTGGGTCAGAAGTTTACATACACTAAGTTGAGTGTGCCTTTATAAACAGCTTGGAAAATTACGTCATGGCTTTAGAAGCTTCTGATAGGCTAAATGAGTCAATTGGAGGTGTACCTGTGGATGTATTTCACGGCCTACCTTCAAACTCAGTGCGTCTTTGCTTGACATCATGGGGAAAATCAAAAGAAATTAGCCAAGACCTCAGAAAAACAATTGTAGACCTCCACAAGTCTGGTTCATGCTTGAGAGCAATTTTCAAACACCTCAATCCCAGAACAACAGCAAAGGACCTTGTGAAGATGCTAGAGGATACAGGTACAAAAATATCTATCCACAGTAAAACGAGTCCTATATCGACATAAACTGAAAGGCTCAGCAAGGAAGAAGCCACTGCTCTAAAACCACCATAAAACAGCCAGACTACGGTTTGCAACTGCACATGGGGACAAGGATTGTACTTTTTGGAGAAATGTCCTCTGGTCTGATGAAACAAAAACAGAACTGTTTGGCCATAATGACCATCGTTATGTTTGGAGGAAAAAGGGGGAGGCTTGCAACCCGAAGAACACCATCCCAACCGTGAAGCATGGGGGTGGCAACATCATGTTGTGGGGTTGCTTTGCTGCAGGAGGGACTGGTGCACTTCACAAAATAGATGGCATCATGAGTATGGAAAAGTTTGTGGATATATTGAAGCAACATCTCAAGACATCAGTCAGGAAGTTAAAGCTTGGTTGTAAATGGGTCTTCCAAATGGACAATGACCCCAAGCATACTTCCAAAGTTGTGGCAAAATAGCTTAAGGACAACAAAGTTAAGGTATTGGAGTGGCCATCACAAAGCCCTGACCTCAATCCTATAGAAAATTTGTGGACAGAACTGAAAAAGTGTATGCGAGCAAGGAGGCCTACAAACCTGACTCACTTACACCAGCTCTGTCAGGAGGATTGGGCCAAAATTCACCCAACTTATTGTGGGAAGCTTGTGGAAGGCTACTCGAAACGTTTGACCCAAGTTAAACAATTTAAAGGCAATGCTACCAAATACTAATTGAGTGTATGTAAAGTTATGATCCACTGGGAATGTGATGAAAGAAATAAAAGCTGAAATGAATCATTCTCTCTACTATTATTCTGACATTTCACATTCTTAAAATAAAGTGGTGTATTTAACTGACCTAAGACGGAATTTTTTACTAGGATTAAATGTCAGGAATTGTGAAAAACTGAGTTTTTGAATGTATTTGGCTAAGGTTTAAGTAAACTTCAGACTTCAACTGTATATGGAATCACTAGTCCCTTTAATAATGTTTACATACTGCTTTAATTATCTCACAGTAGAATAGAATACAGTATATACATATATTTTAGTCAATGCCACTCTGACATTGAGCAAACTAATATTTATGTATTTCTTAATTCCATTATTTTACCTTTTAGATTTGTGTGTATTGTTGTGAATGGGGCGGCAGTGGTAGTAGTAGTTCCACAAGTAGGTTCTGGGTAATCTTGCGCTAGACTGGGGCGGCAGGGTAGCCTAGTGGTTAGAGTGTTGGACTAGTGACCGGAAGGTTACTGTCATTGAAAATAAGAATTTGTTCTTAACTGACTTGCCTAGTTAAATAAAGGTAAAAATGCACTGTTGAGGGTTACACCAATGCCATGATTGCTGTATATACAGTGCCTTGCGAAAGTATTCGGCCCCCTTGAACTTTGCGACCTTTTGCCACATTTCAGGCTTCAAACATAAAGATATAAAACTGTATTTTTTTGTGAAGAATCAACAACAAGTGGGACACAATCATGAAGTGGAACGACATTTATTGGATATTTCAAACTTTTTTAACAAATCAAAAACTGAAAAATTGGGCGTGCAAAATTATTCAGCCCCCTTAAGTTAATACTTTGTAGCGCCACCTTTTGCTGCGATTACAGCTGTAAGTCACTTGGGGTATGTCTCTATCAGTTTTGCACATCGAGAGACTGACATTTTTTCCCATTCCTCCTTGCAAAACAGCTCGAGCTCAGTGAGGTTGGATGGAGAGCATTTGTGAACAGCAGTTTTCAGTTCTTTCCACAGATTCTCGATTGGATTCAGGTCTGGACTTTGACTTGGCCATTCTAACACCTGGATATGTTTATTTTTGAACCATTCCATTGTAGATTTTGCTTTATGTTTTGGATCATTGTCTTGTTGGAAGACAAATCTCCGTCCCGGTCTCAGGTCTTTTGCAGACTCCATCATTCTTCCAGAATGGTCCTGTATTTGGCTCCATCCATCTTCCCATCAATTTTAACCATCTTCCCTGTCCCTGCTGAAGAAAAGCAGGCCCAAACCATGATGCTGCCACCACCATGTTTGACAGTGGGGATGGTGTGTTCAGGGTGATGAGCTGTGTTGCTTTTACACCAAACATAACGTTTTGCATTGTTGCCAAAAAGTTCAATTTAGGTTTCATCTGACCAGAGCACCTTCTTCCACATGTTTGGTGTGTCTCCCAGGTGGCTTGTGGCAAACTTTAAACAACACTTTTTATGGATATCTTTAAGAAATGGCTTTCTTCTTGCCACTCTTCCATAAAGGCCAGATTTGTGCAATATACAACTGATTGTTGTCCTATGGACAGAGTCTCCCACCTCAGCTGTAGATCTCTGCAGTTCATCCAGAGTGATCATGGGCCTCTTGGCTGCATCTCTGATCAGTCTTCTCCTTGTATGAGCTGAAAGTTTAGAGGGACGGCCAGGTCTTGGTAGATTTGCAGTGGTCTGATACTCCTTCCATTTCAATATTATCGCTTGCACAGTGCTCCTTGGGATGTTTAAAGCTTGGGAAATCTTTTTGTATCAAAATCCGGCTTTAAACTTCTTCACAACAGTATCTCGGACCTGCCTGGTGTGTTCCTTGTTCTTCATGATGCTCTCTGCGCTTTTAACGGACCTCTGAGACTATCACAGTGCAGGTGCATTTATACGGAGACTTGATTACACACAGGTGGATTGTATTTATCATCATTAGTCATTTAGGTCAACATTGGATCATTCAGAGATCCTCACTGAACTTCTGGAGAGAGTTTGCTGCACTGAAAGTAAAGGGGCTGAATAATTTTGTACGCCCAATTTTTCAGTTTTTGATTTGTTAAAAAAGTTTGAAATATCCAATAAATGTCGTTCCACTTCATGATTGTGTCCCACTTGTGGTTGATTCTTCACAAAAAAATACAGTTTTATATCTTTATGTTTGAAGCCTGAAATGTGGCAAAAGGTCGCAAAGTTCAAGGGGGCCGAATACTTTCGCAAGGCACTGTATGTGATAACCTTTTGTATGCTTGCAATGTGCAAATGATGGAAAAACACTGGGTAAATGGAGATGTACTGCTTTAGTTCTCAGGCTGAGAACTGCCTGCACCTGCTGATAGACATGCAGCCTCAAGGCCGAGATTAGTAGAGCTGAGAAACCACAGTCTAGACATGTTTTTCCCATCTTAGATACTTTGTATCTAATCCAATGCAACAATCTTAAAATATGATTGACGGTAGGTTGTCCACATCAACTAGTATAAAGAGCGTTGTCTCCTGTTTCTCCACACAGACCTTTACTGTAGACTACTGTGCAATTCTGAATGTGAATCTCTGTCTGCAATTGCATTTTATTACTAAAGAGTTTTATACCAAGGTTCCTGTGTCATCTATCTGGAGGACTGATTGTTGAAGGAAACTTACATCACCCCATGCAAAGGACCATCCAACACTGGGAACAAAAGTATTTCACTACACCCGCAGTAACATCTGATAAATATATGTATCTATTTGACCAATAACATTTGATTTGGTGTGGCGGTAATACGGTCATCATAACAGTCCTAATCCTGACAGACTGTCTAGTACTGATCATCCTGACAGACTGTCTAGTTCTGATCATCCTGACAGACTGTCTAGTTCTGATCATCCAGACAGACTGTTTAGTACTGATCATCCTGACAGACTGTTTAGTACTGATCATCCTGACAGACAGACTGTCTAGTACTGATCATCCTGACAGGGAGACTGTCTAGTTCTGATCATCCTGACAGGGAGACTGTCTAGTTCTGATCATCCTGACAGCCTGACTAGTACTGATCATCCTGACAGCCTGACTAGTACTGATCATCCTGACAGACAGACTGTCTAGTACTGATCATCCTGACAGGGAGACTGTCTAGTACTGATCATCCTGACAGGGAGACTGTCTAGTACTGATCATCCTGACAGGGAGACTGTCTAGTACTGATCATCCTGACAGAAAGACTGTCTAGTTCTGACCATCCTGACAGAGAGACTGTCTAGTTCTGACCATCCTGACAGAGAGACTGTCTAGTACTGATCATCCTGACAGAGAGACTGACTAGTTCTGATCATCCTGACAGAGAGACTGTCTAGTTCTGACCATCCTGACAGAGAGACTGTCTAGTTCTGACCATCCTGACAGAGAGACTGTCTAGTTCTGACCATCCTGACAGAGAGACTGTCTAGTACTGATCATCCTGACAGAGAGACTGTCTAGTTCTGACCATCCTGACAGAGAGACTGTCTAGTTCTGACCATCCTGACAGAGAGACTGTCTAGTTCTGATCATCCTGACAGAGAGACTGTCTAGTTCTGACCATCCTGACAGAGAGACTGACTAGTTCTGATCATCCTGACAGAGAGACTGTCTAGTACTGATCATCCTGACAGAGAGACTGTCTAGTTCTGATCATCCTGACAGAGAGACTGTCTAGTTCTGATCATCCTGACAGAGAGACTGTCTAGTTCTGACCATCCTGACAGAGAGACTGTCTAGTACTGATCATCCTGACAGAGAGACTGACTAGTTCTGATCATCCTGACAGAGAGACTGTCTAGTACTGATCATCCTGACAGAGAGACTGACTAGTTCTGATCATGAAATTTCAAGATGTTATAATACTGTTATTGTATCAAATTGTTGTTTTATGTAGCTGCACAGGGTTCTTAGAACACTGTCATCTGTGTTCTTCTGAGTTGGGCCTCTAGGGGCTCTAGGGGCGACAGGTATTCTAGTGGTTAGAGCGTTGGGACAATAACCGGAAGGTTGCGTGATTGAATCCCTTAGCTGACAAGGGGTTCGGCCCCTGAACATGGCTGTCATTGTAAATAAGAATTTGTTCTTAACTGACTTGCCTAGTTAAATAAAGGTTATAAAAAAACATTATGCTGACAGTGGATTTACGATGCATTTGGTGATAAAACCTAAAGACCGCATTCCATAGCATGAGTTGGTGTTTGTGTGCTGGGAGGAACCAGGGTGGAGATGGCTCGGGTATAGATAATGAGGGGAGGGACCAGGGTGAGGATTGCTCGGGTATGATTAATGATGAGAGGAACCAGGGTGAGGATGGCTCGGGTATGATTAATGATGAGAGGAACCAGGGTGAGGATGGCTCGGGTATGATTAATGATGAGAGGAACCAGGGTGAGGATGGCTCGGGTATGATTAATGATGAGAGGAACCAGGGTGAGGATGGCTCGGGTATGGATAATGATGGGAGGGACCAGGGTGAGGATGGCTCGGGTATGGATAATGATGAGGGGAACCTTGTTTTGGGGGCCAGACCCTGGTTTCCACACAATGAGAACAGTCTTTACAGCAGATACTGTCTGCTGTGAATTATTCATTCATTTCATACAAATCCTAACCCTGTGACCTATTCCACACATCTGTTGTTTGTCATTTAGATTAGAGGGGGGTGCGTGTCTTCGCTATAAAAAACTATTTGTATCCTTTGTGTCTGGGCTCTCAATTAATCATCTAAGGGTGATACGTTGACCAGCCATCGTTATTGTAGATTACGGTTAGCAGATGTTAATGCGAGTGTAGTGAAATGCTGTGCTTCTAGTTCCGACCGTGCAGTAATATCTAACAATTCCCCAACAACTACTTTATACACACAAGTGTAAAGTGTGTGTGGTGTGACCTGCTTTACTTATTAATAAGTTAATAAAGATGTAGTTTAATATAAGTCTGACTTGTGCGATAAGTTTGTCTCATTTGCTAGTAAAGAATTAACCACCACACTAGTACTGATCATCCTGACAGACAGACTGTCTAGTACTGATCATCCTGACTGACAGACTGTCTAGTACTGATCATCCTGACTGACAGACTGTCTAGTACTGATCATCCTGACAGACAGACTGTCTAGTACGGATCATCCTGACTGACAGAGAGACTGTCTAGTACTGATCATCCTGACTGACAGACAGACTGTCTAGTACTGATCATCCTGACTGACAGACAGACTGTCTAGTACTGATCATCCTGACAGACAGACTGTCTAGTACCTGCATATCATATGATAAAGTGTCCTTCTCATCAACATTCTCCAAACCACTACCCTCTCCTCATCAAGCCAAATCCACTGAAGGAAAAAAAACTATTTAAAAAAGGAGAAAAAAAACAGCTGTCAGGGCAGATGAATTCCTTCACTTTGTGCGTGGACTTGGAAACCGGAGGATTTTTTTTGCTGTCTCCTAGCAACACCAAACAAGAAAACAAAAGAGAGAAGTTGAGAGAGAGAAAACATTAGAGTTGAGTGGTCGTAAAGGACACCAGTGTGTGTGGGTGTGGAACAGGTGTTGGATACCTGGGCACAGGTAAGGCAATTCTGTTGTTTATATCATCATATAGTTTTTTTTAAGACAAGACAGTTCATGACTTTAGTTGATATAACTTAAAGAAATGGTTATGGTATTCAGTGGCAATTGGGATATGGTGCCATTTTATGTCTTAGTTTAAATTAGTGAAATATATTAAAGGCAAGTCTGACCAAATTCACATAGAAATGTGCGTTATAGATCTGTCGTTCTCATTGAAAGCAAGTCTTAAGACGCGGGAGATCTGTTCTGTGTGTGAATTTAGTGTTTTGCCTCTTTAGACTGTCTGTCAGAATGAACAGTACCTGACCATCTGTCAGGATTTTGTGCACCAGCTTCAAACAGCTGAAAACACAATGTTTTTGGTTATGGAAAATATATTTTACAGTGGTTTGAATGGGACAATGATTCTCTAGTTGATTGGGTTTTTTTTTCACATTAAGTTAGGCAAACTATTAGAATTTTATCAACCAGGAAATGGCAGAGCAATTTCTGCATAATGTGTCTTTTAAGTAAGGTTTAAATGTTTCTAAATATATTTCTATTTCATGCTTCAAAGTACAAGCAATTGTAATAAAATACAAACAGTGTTCAGAGTCCAAATAACAGAGACACAGTTAGTTACAATATTATTCTCCTCTACGCTTGTTGTGCCTACAGATTAAACAATATCTGCCTTCTAGCAAACGCTATTGTCCAAAGTGACCTACAGTCACGAGTGTATATATTTTACATACTGGAGGTGCCGGGAATCAAACCCACTATCCTAGCATTGCATGCGCTATGCTTTACCAACAGAACTACAGATGTAGGAACTTGATTTGAGCCAGTTTGCTACGGCAGGAAAATTATCCTGCAGCAACAGGAAATGTGGAATATAATTACTGGAAGTTTTTGTAGGGGTTGATACATTGTTTTTGTTAGGGCAAATCAAGTCTGACATTTCAAAGTGGAAAATACAAACTTTAGATGTTTTTTAAAACCTTTGAATACACTACTAAATTTGCATTTCCTGCCGAGCAGGAATATTTTCTGCAACAAAAATAATCAAATTACGATCCTACATGAGAGAGAGAACCTGATGTTGCAGCAACAGTACCTTCTCATCTATAATGTAGGGCGGTAATGTAAGGAGAACCCTGTGATGGCAAGAGAGTGTCATAGGCCGACTGTCATAGGCCGACTGCCACATAGGCAACCTGACTGACAGACACCCACCCTTAACAAACATGGGTGATATAACCCGAGATAGTCTCTACTCATCAGTGATGTATTGTCTGCTGATTTACATAACGTTTTATTCAAATGAGCGAGTTTTTAATTATTGCTTCATTTACCATGAGGAGAGATTGTAGTAGGATTTCTCATTTAGTTCCTCTACCATACCATCTGCTGAGTGTTGTATTTCCCAGACAGGATTTGTATACCTGCACCGTGTTTTACCCAATAAGAAGAAATATAATTGTAATATTTTATAACAAGTCTATAAAGTGATATAATTTATTCCTACGTAGCATCAGTAGCGGTGTGTGGGTAAAATCATTGGGGAAGCTAAGCCCCCCCCAAAAAAACACACACAAAAAAACCAGGAGCTGCCTCCACTATTCCAGCACCATTTACACTTCAACATCATCAAATCACCTCTGCTTAGTCTAATACAATAACAACTTAAAGATACCAAAAACATTTTAGTCCAATCACACGTAAGCTAAAAATGATGTGCCTGTCCATGGTTCTGATTTGTGTGTCTGTGTGTGTGTGTGTGTAAGTAGAAAAAAATCATGTTGAATCACCCTACTTGCGGAGAAACACCAATGCCATCCTCCCCTCTTTCATGTTGTCTAAATGGTCTATGACTCTGTCGTACAGCCTTACATTTTTTATTTATTGTTGTCCTAAACTACATGGCTAAAATGCTTGCTCGCTAGCCTAACTTCCTTTCATGGACAACAATGCACCAGAACAGCTAGTTAACAAATGCTTGCTCGCTAGCCTAACTTCCTTTCATGGGCAACAATGCACCATGCCAGCTAGTTAACATTAGCTTGCTCGCTAGCCTAACTTCCTTTCATGGGCAACAATGCACCAGAACAGCTAGTTAACATTAGCTTGCTCGCTAGCCTAACTTCCTTTCATGGACAACAATGCACCAGAACAGCTAGTTAACATTAGCTTGCTCGCTAGCCTAACTTCCTTTCATGGACAACAATGCACCAGAACAGCTAGTTAACATTAGCTTGCTCGCTAGCCTAACTTCCTTTCATGGGCAACAATGCACCAGAACAGCTAGTTAACAAATGCTTGCTCGCTAGCCTAACTTCCTTTCATGGGCAACAATGCACCAAGCCAGCTAGTTAACATTAGCTTGCTCGCTAGCCTAACTTCCTTTCATGGGCAACAATGCACCAGAACAGCTAGTTAACATTAGCTTGTTCGCTAGCCTAACTTCCTTTCATGGACAACAATGCACCAGAACAGCTAGTTAACATTAGCTTGCTCGCTAGCCTAACTTCCTTTCATGGACAACAATGCACCAGAACAGCTAGTTAACATTAGCTTGCTCGCTAGCCTAACTTCCTTTCATGGGCAACAATGCACCAGAACAGCTAGTTAACATTAGCTTGCTCGCTAGCCTAACTTCCTTTCATGGGCAACAATGCACCAGAACAGCTAGTTAACATTAGCTTGCTCGCTAGCCTAACTTCCTTTCATGGGCAACAATGCACCAGAACAGCTAGTTAACATTAGCTTGCTCGCTAGCCTAACTTCCTTTCATGGACAACAATGCACCAGAACAGCTAGTTAACAAATGCTTGCTCGCTAGCCTAACTTCCTTTCATGGGCAACAATGCACCATGCCAGCTAGTTAACATTCTTAACATTTAACATTTAACATTTATGAATGGAGAATTAAGTAAAACCACAAGTCCAAATCCCTGTCACCATCCATGGCTAATTTAGGAAAGGGACCATTTTAGCTAGCTAACTAGCAACCGGAGAACAACTGAACGAGATGAAACAATTTAAGTTGTTTCTGTGAATGACGTATTTCTCTTGAATCGATGCGATAGAAGTGAAGTCAAATCCAAACTGGCTCCCCTTGACACCTTTTTTTTTTTTTTTTTTTTTTGGTCCGCCAGAACCAATCACAGTTGAGCGCACTCAGTTCAGCTCAACGCTGATTGGTTATTATTTGTTTGGTTATCAAGAGGCCAAATACTCGCTGGCTTTCTCTTGCTTTCAATGCTACGGGTGGCAACGATGATTTGTCTTATCAAATCACATGGTCATTGTCATGCTAAATATGGTAGCCTACCCACCCCAAAAAAATCCTTCACTATTACTCACAAGTGGGGCTCCCGAGTGGCGCAGAGGTCTAAGACACTGAATCTCAGTGCAAGAGGCATAACTGCAGTCCCTGGTTCAAATCCAGGCTGTATCACATCCGGCTGTGATTGGGAGTCCCATAGGGCGGCGTACAATTAGCCCAGCGTCTTCCGGGTTTGGCCGGGGTAGTTGTGACCAGTAGGCCGTCATTGTAAATAAGAATTTGTTCTTAACTGAATTGCCTGGTAAAATGAAAAAAACAATGTCATACTTGTTTGGACTAGACGGCATCAGATTGATGGCCTACACACAGAGAGACAGAGGGGCACTGTTACGGTCGCTCGGAAGCTTTCTCAATGACACATTCAGCCTCTTGCGAAATTAAGGAAAATGATGAAGAGACTAAAGATAAAGATTTTTTTTAGTCCATTTTTGGGGGGAAGCCTGGCAACCCTTTGCATCCATAAATACACACCACTGTGTATAGTTATGCATTCTGTTATCTCCTCGTCACATGGCTGTTCCCAGGGGCATCTTTCTGTTATCTCCTAATCACATGACTGTTCCCAGGGGCATCGTTCTGTTATCTCCTCGTCAAATGGCTGTTCCCAGGTTCATAGTTCTGTTATCTCCTAATCACATGGCTGTTCCCAGGGGCATCGTTCTGTTATCTCCTCGTCAAATGGCTGTTCCCAGGGGCATCGTTCTGTTATCTCCTAATCACATGGCTGTTCCCAGGGGCATCGTTCTGTTATCTCCTTGTCACATGGCTGTTCCCAGGGGCATCGTTCTGTTATCTCCTTGTCACATGGCTGTTCCCAGGGGCATCGTTCTGTTATCTCCTTGTCACATGGCTGTTCCCAGGGGCATCGTTCTGTTATCTCCTAGTCACATGGCTGTTCCCAGGGTCATCGTTCTGTTATCTCCTTGTCACATGGCTGTTCCCAGGGGCATCGTTCTGTTATCTCCTAGTCACATGGCTGTTCCCAGGGTCATCGTTCTGTTATCTCCTCGTCCCATGGCTTTTCCCAGGGGCATCGTTCTGTTATCTCCTCATCACATATCTGTTCCCAGGCGCATCGTTCTGTTATCTCCTCGTCCCATGGCTGTTCCCAGGCGCATCATTATTGTTATAATACAGCAGGCAGGCAGATTGGAAGAACAAACATCTTTCTTTCACTGTTTCTCATAGTCAGTTTGTTCTAGTTTATGAATAAAATATCAAAGCAGGCTCTTCTCATTGATGTCTAATTTCTCCAGATGAGGAGAAGGGGGAATAATGTTACTGACCTGGGGACCTGTATTAGATGTTTGGTGGTGACACTCTAGGCTGACTAGCCTCACCTCCCTCTTTGGGCTGACTAGCTTCACCTCCCTCTCTGGGCTGACTAGCCTCACCTCCCTCTCTGGGCTGACTAGCTTCACCTCCCTCTCTGGGCTGACTAGCCTCACCTCCCTTTCTAGGCTGACTAGCTTCACCTCCCTCTCTAGGCTGACTAGCCTCACCTCCCTCTCTTCTATCTAGAGGATTCTGATTCTCTGTCTCCGTTTGAAATGCTAATAGATTTCTCAATGCCAATGCACTCTCTCTCTCATTCTCCTTCCTCCCTATCTCTTTCTCTTCCCCTCTCTCTCGTTCTCCTCCCTCTCTTTCTCTTCCTTCCCCTCTCTCTTTCTCTTCTCTCTTGCTCTCCTCCCTCCCTCTCTCTTTCTCTTCCCCTCTCTCTTGTTCTCCTCCCTCCCTCTCTTTATTTTCCCCTCTCTCTCATTCTTCTCTCTCCCTCTCACTTTCTCTTCTCCTCTCTCGCTCTCCTCCCTCCCTCCCTCTTTCTTTTCCCCTCTTTCTCATTCTCCCCCCTCCCTCTCACTTTCTCTTCATCTCGTTCTCCTCACTCCTTCTCACTTTCTCTTCCCCTCTCTCACTGTCCTCCCTCCCTCTCTCTTTCTCTTCTCCTCTCTCGCTGTCCTCCCTCCCTCTCTCGTTCTCTTCCCCTCTCTCTCGTTCTCCTCCCTCCCTCTCTTTCTCTTCCCCTCTCTCTCGTTCTCCTCCCTCCCTCTCTTTCTTTTCCCCTCTCTCTCATTCTCCTCCCTCTCTTCTCTTCCCCTCTCTCTTGTTCTCCTCCCTCTCTTTCTTTTCCCCTCTCTCTCGTTCTCCTCCCTCCCTCTCTTTCTTTTCCCCTCTCTCTCGTTCTCCTCCCTTCCTCTCTTTCTTTTCCCCTCTCTCTCGTTCTCCTCCCTCCCTCTCTTTCTTTTCCCCTCTCTCTCGTTCTCCTCCCTCTCTTTCTTTTCCCCTCTCTCTCGTTCTCCTCCCTCCCTCTCTTTCTCTTCCCCTCTCTCTCGTTCTCCTCCCTCCCTCTCTTTCTTTTCCCCTCTCTCTCATTCTCCTCCCTCTCTTCTCTTCCCCTCTCTCTTGTTCTCCTCCCTCTCTTTCTTTTCCCCTCTCTCTCGTTCTCCTCCCTCCCTCTCTTTCTTTTCCCCTCTCTCTCGTTCTCCTCCCTTCCTCTCTTTCTTTTCCCCTCTCTCTCGTTCTCCTCCCTCCCTCTCTTTCTTTTCCCCTCTCTCTCGTTCTCCTCCCTCCCTCTCTTTCTTTTCCCCTCTCTCTCGTTCTCCTCCCTCTCTTTCTTTTCCCCTCTCTCTCGTTCTCCTCCCTCCCTCTCTTTCTTTTCCCCTCTCTCTCGTTCTCCTCCCTCCCTCTCTTTCTTTTCCCCTCTCTCTCGTTCTCCTCCCTCCCTCTCTTTCTTTTCCCCACTCTCTCGCAGGCTACTGTCTCTTTCAACAGCGACTGTATATCATCTTTCCACAGGCATACAGTCCCGTTGGCAGTGTGGCAACAGGCGTAACTGCATGCAGGGGGTAAATTCTTCCACGGAACAATACTAATTAGCTTATATACACTGAACAAAAATATAAATGCAACGCGAAATGATTTTACTGTCAGGGTGAACAGTAAGTCAGTATTTAAGGGAATCAGTTAAATAAATAAATTAGGCCCTAATCTATGGATTTCACATGATTGGGAATACAGATATGCATCTGTACATCACAGATCAGAACCAGTCAGTGTCTGTTGTGACCTTCATTTGCGTCATACGATGTGACACATCTCCTTCGCATAGAGTTGATCAGGCTGTTTGTGGCCTGTGGAATGTTGTCCCCACTCCTCTTCAATGGCCGTGTGGAGTTGCCGGACATTGTCTGGAACTGTCCTACACAGCGATCCAGAGCACCCCAAACATGCTCAATGGGTGAATGTTTGGTGAGCATGCACAGTTTGTGCAGGAATTATTTTGTTGTGCAAACCCACAGTTTCATCCGCTGTCCGGGTGGCTGGTCTCAGAAGATCCGCCAGGTGATGAAGCCGGATGTGGAGGTCTTGAGCTGGCCTGTGGTAGTGAGACCGGTTGGACGTACTGCCAATTCTCAAAAACGACGTTGGAGGAGGCTTATGGTAGAGAAATTAACATTAAATTCTCTGGCAACCGGTCTGATGGACATTCCTGCAGTCAGCATGCCAATTGCACACTCTCTCAATACTTGAGACATCTGTGGCATTGTGTTGCGTGACAAAACTGCACATTTTAGAGTGGCCTTTTATTGTCCTCAGCACAAGGTGCACCTGT